>NC_067486.1:32810858-33110858 GCF_947179515.1 Apodemus sylvaticus | reverse complement strand
GAGCAGTCAAACTGTTGTACAATTGCTCTGAATGCAGATGATCCTCAACTTCTCTGAGTGCAGCAGGTCCTCAACTGCTCTGAGTGTAGCGGGTCCTCTAGGGTGGGTCAGGATATGGTGTCTTGAGGGGAGCAGACCAGCTAGCAGTCTGCATAGCCAAAAGGACTATGTGGAAGGGGCAGAAGTGGCAGAATGTGAGTGGTATTCTGGAGCATTGCAGTTTTGATGGGTGATGGGTCCTAAGTCCACCGGCCCCCCAGCAGCAGCTCTGAGACTCCAGAGTTGGAGGGGAAGGTGTGTGTTCTCACCAAGTACTCTGAGTCCCCACGATTGGTCAGGATATGGTGTCTTCACTGGAGCAGACCAGCTAGGAGTCTGACTCAGCAGAAAGGAACAAGCAGAAGGGTGCTTTTTCCTCTTTCTTAAATGCATTCCATAGCTTTGGTTTGTTGAGGAAAGACAGCTCCATAAATTTCACTTAGCTGAAGTACTTTTTGATTGTATTATTTCATCCATTGATTGCTTTAGGATCATATCTTCATTCATACTTCAGTGGAGTCTGAAATAGTCTGGCATTCCTCCCAAGCATTTTTAGTATTTTAAGGCCAGCAAACATGACAGTTATCTTTACACTTCCAGTGACAATCAGTGATTGTATCGATTATGTTCTTGATGAACTGTTAATAAATAATAAAATGTTACACTTTCAGTATATGAAAAATTCTAAGATCACACAGACAGACAGACACCCAGTTATCTCATTGCATGGACATTGTGTACTACTATTATCTTCATTGCATTTATGAGAAGGTGAGAGAGGGAGCCTATATCTTGGACCAGGTATAAGGTCCTTTAGATACTGTGCTTCAGATGCTGAGGTTCAAGTTCAATGTTATCTAGCTTTCCCTGGACAAAAGGAAGGACAGCAGAATAAAAGATGGAATTGGATGCTCTTTGAGGTTATTCCTCTTCTGACATTTTGTGATTCTAGGAGGTTTTTTTTTTTTATAGCCTTTAGATATAATATATACAGATGAAGCATGTAAAAATGCCTAAAAAATGTTATGAAAGACTCTAACTATTCATATTTATTCACTGTGCATTCCTTGTCTGATAAAATGATTATGTTTCACATTAATTAGCCATAGCATGCCTATTCATCCTCTCACCT
The DNA here is from genome assembly GCF_947179515.1 of Apodemus sylvaticus. Lineage (NCBI taxonomy): Eukaryota > Metazoa > Chordata > Mammalia > Rodentia > Muridae > Apodemus > Apodemus sylvaticus. The sequence goes on along the minus strand of NC_067486.1, from coordinate 33,109,687 downwards.
ACTTACAATTTCATTCAAGTTCATTTCCCTGCGATAAGTGGTTCTGTTTTAAATGGAATCAATTAGATAGGAGTCACCTTGCATATGGAATCTGACAGTTCACGAGGCTGAAGTTCTGCCTCTTTCTCAAATAAAAGTTTTATTCCAGATCTTGGATTTATACATGTTAAATCAGATAGAATTGAGGGAGATGCTCTGGGGGAAAATTGTAGGATGTACCAATGAAGAGATATTCCCTACAGAGCTTTATCAAGCATCAGTATTCCTGAAATGAAAGGACCCCAGGATACATTATGTTTCTGAATACAGCCATCGCAGGGACGGGGATGAAGACACACTGTGGCCGAGAGACATAGCTTGCTGTCAGGTTATTTCACTTACATGGAAATGACATCCTCTATCCCACCTGAGATAATGACAACCTAGAAAAGACCTTGGTAACTAATCAAAGCTAAACCAAGAGCAAAGGTATTGATCACTGGGAAAGGTATATGAGCACTACCTAAGTAATCCCTCAACTGAAAGGTTTAGGAGGATGAAACTTTACTGATTGTCATATGAAAGAATAAGAGAAAGGGTTACAAAAATTGTCATGTACTATATTACTGTTCTGAAAAAGAGAAAGTCCATGGGAAAAAGTTGACTCTCTGAATAGATGAGTATTTATGGATCAGCAGTATAACCATGTAACTCACCCAAGCTTGTAGTAAACTTATTTGTACATGTTTTTGTTATAAAAAGTTCCTAAAACATTTTTTTTCTATAATTTATTATGTAAAAGGTTTAGTTTGGCTTTCTGGAGTTGGTGGCAGAACTTTTTACCATTTTTTTCTTTTTATTGGTAACTATGCAAGCAAATGTTTAACTGATGTTGTAACATAGGAGTGGAGCACTTCTCATAGACATCTGCAAGTAAGTGGATGGTTACTCAATAGGCCTTCAAACAGTTTTAAACCTATACTTGATCTTATATTGGGTTTTCACAGATCTGCAATCAGAGGCTGAGAACCTCACTGAGATGTTAGGTAGCATTCATCAGGGGTTTGGTGATTGACTTTGATTCTAGTTTAATGTTTGAGAATTATCTATTTATTTACTTTTGAGAAAGGATCACACTGTTATTTTCAGTTTAGCTGGAATTCACTGCACTTGTACCTCAGTATCTCAAACAGTGATTATAACTGTGTGCCACGTTAGTCTGGAAGTTGTTCAAAACGGCTAGGTGGGACCACATCTCAGTGGAAGAACACTTGTACAGAATGCTTTAAACACTCTGTTCTATTCTCAGAATTAAAAAAGAAGTCAAGACACCACCAAAACCATGTCAAATTTAAATAAGATGTATTATTTCCTTTATTTAAATTTGGGGTTTGATACCAATGGACAGCTGTATTATATTCTAGGTAGACTTTATCCACAATATGTATATTTTTGAGATTATTGTTTTATTTTGAGATCAGAATATTGCCTATAATAATGAAGCATCTTAACAGTAATAAAATCACATCTATATGCTGCCATTTATAGAGTGTGCAAGCTTCATGTAATATGCATGTGAACTAGTGTGACAAAAGTCAAGAATCACCACTGAGGTGAAATGTTTCACTAGTTCATATGCATATGGAGGGTATCGAGGCTCTTCACAAACTGCAATCTGGTCTAGAGAATTTCACACAGAGAAAATGCATTTTGTACTGTAGAATGCCTTTTCACCCCTCAGGAAAGTTTTCATTTCATGTTAAGTTTTATTAATTCTTCATAGCAGAGGAATTGGTCATTTGTTTGCTGATATGATAAAACTCCATGGCAAAGGCCACTGATAGAAGGAGGGGTTTAAGTGAGCCTTATAGATCAAGAGGGATATCAGTTTATTATTATCATATGCTGGGAAGCATGGCCCCAAGCATCAGCTATGACCATGGGAATGGCAGGTGAATGCTCACTTCTGGACCCACGAACAGGAAGCAGGGAGAATGAACTCAAAGTGGCCAAGGACTCCTCAACAACTGTCCCAGTGATGCAATTCCTCCAGCAAGGAACAGAACAAAAGCAGTATCACAGCATGTATATTGGAAGAGACAGAGTTATATATATTAAGATCTGCAAACAGAGCCACCAAGAAAGATATCAGCTCATTCAACAGCCTCCAAATTACTGTTTTCTCCATATAGTTTAGCCTTTAGAACTATGATATAAGTGAAAAGTTTCCTCTCTGTATGCTGTGGCAAAACATACTAATGAATCAGTAAATCTGAAAGCAGAGTTTGAAAGAAGGGTTTATGAAAAGCTGGTTTACAGAAAAGGTGGTCTCAGGCAACAAAAATGACAAGAGGAGAGTGACATGGGACAGGGAAAACACAACTGAAATTCGGTTCTGGGGTGAGCCTGACTCTCCCTGAAGGTCTTGAAGGAAGAACAAAGATTTGTGACCTCTGTTATCAGCCCTTCCCTGGGATTTAATTCCCTGTATTTGTAGATTTGATGGTTTCCTCTGAGTTTCAGCAACTAAAGGGAAGAAATGCATAGATGGCATTTCATGTAGAATGTAGAATGTGACATACTCTCTGAAAGCACAGTGGAATTTTAGCCAAGAGGATGTGAGAATAAGAGAAAAAATGTTCCCTTATCTCCTCATTCTAACTTACACTTATTCGTTTTATAAATGAGACAATTTAAGAGCTGAAGAAATTTGCTCATGGTCAAAATAATGAATAATCAAAACTCAGCAGGAATGAGGAGATTTTTAGCTTCATCCTCCATCAACTGAATCAGAATTTGTAGTGTTAGCATGACACCTACGTTCTATGCAGACAGGTTTAGGTTCTCCATGAACAGGATTAAAATGGTTTCCTTAAAATATTCTTAAATAGCAAGATTATCTCATGTATGTTATCAAGTGATCCAGGGAATGTGCTGTTCTTTCTGGCCACATCCAAACAGATTTTTATATTTTGTTTTTCAAAACTTAATTAAGGATATTTTGCAGCGAATGGTAGTTGGGAATATTTTCTAGACGTGTCTGTGAAATGTATGGTACACTATAGTCATTGGTAAATAGTGAGGAAATCTGAAGTGAAGGAATAATAGGATTATTCATTTCCTATTATGGTTGAAACAGAATACAGAAAACTGATTTATCTCATGACTAACTCGGTGATTTTTCTGCTCTATGTTTCAGTCTTTGCAAATGGCTAAAATAAAGATACTGGAGGGCCTGGGATATCTACACCTCAAAAGTCACTTTGAATCCTGGCTTGTGTTATATCATTGAGGTGTCTGTTAGTTTGATGTTTGTCTGCTCAGAGTTGTCCTTAACTCCCGGTGGCCTCTGAAGTCTTTGTGTGTAGGGCATTCTATCACAGAGCCAGTGAGGCCATGTCAAATCTACTTGGAGTTACTCTGATTTTCACTTCTGCGGTGACTGTTTATTCGTCTGCTATCATTCTCTCTCTCTCTCTCTCTCTCTCTCTCTCTCTCTTTCTTTCTCTCTCTCTGCCCACTAGATTAAACCTCTCTAAGCCTTTGGTTAGTCAGATTGACCCCCCCCATCTAAATAATATACACTCTCTTTTACTATATGCACCTTTAATTACTTTTGTAAACATTATATGAAGTGTATTAACAATTTTCAAGCATAAGCATATGAATTCATTTAAAAGGCCATCTTTGGGGCAACATAGGCTGGCCTGACCACCCACTTCTCACACAATCTAGATCACCAACCAAGGAATGTACCTGGAGGGAGCTATGGTTCCAGATACATATGTAGAAGAGGATGGCCTAACCTAACAGCAATGGGAAAGGAGGCTCTTGGTCCCAGGAAGTTTTGATTCCCCAGTGTAGGGGAATGCTGGAGCAGTGTGGTAAGAGAGTGGGTAAGGGAGCTCTCTTATATAGGCAAAGGGGAAGGGGGAGGGCAGATGTGGGCTGGGGGTGGTGGTGGTGGAGGGGTAACCAGGAAGTAGGATATCATTTGAGATGTAAATGAATGGAATGATAAATAATATAATATAATATAATATAATATAATATAATATAATATAATATAATAATAATACCATCCTTCCTTTCACAGAATTTGGATGATTCAAGAAATAGTTGCTATAGAATAGAAATAGGTGTGGTTATGTTTTAAGTACTATGAATATAAGGAATCATATTTTTCTTCAGCAAATGTTTATTGAATAAATATTGCTTTTGAAAATTCCAAGTAGCACTTAAGCTTTTGATCAGTGGTGATTACTAAAGGTTACAGACTTGAAAAGCAGTAGCTTTTCATGGGGCATAGATCCAAGAGCCTTCTGCATGGAGGCAGTATACTATTTTTGAGCTCCATCAAGCCACTGTTTTCTGTTAGAAATATTAAATTTCTCTTAACTCAGATCTGAAAGTGTATTAAGGGGCAGAGAGAAACTGTTGGCCTCTCTTTCATATCCTCGCAGCTTAGTGGCTGGGATAGAAGAATTTTCAGCTTCCAATGTTGGATACATCTGTGACAAGAGAGGTGGGCATGGCACAAGGTGACAGGGAGAACCTCAGCATCAGCATGTTGGTCAGTGTCACATTCTGTCTGCTGAGATAAAAAGGCAACGGCTTCAAGTGCTTAAGATGAATGTTTGAGTAAAGAAACCATGTGAGTCCGATGCAGAGAGCAGAAGGGAAAGCACTGGACTTTAATGTGTTGTGATTCCATTCGAAGGCTGTCAGCAACGAAGCTGCCTTCCCAGCACACCCTCCATCTTAGCTTATCAGTTTCCAAAAAATAAAAAATAAATTAAAAAAAATAAAAACCCAGACATCCAAGTATCTTAACAATCCTTGCCTACAAATAGGAACAAACTGTCATTCTCGGAAAGTATTATTTTGACTAATATTTAAGGAAAGGTCAGAATTAAACAGGACCAAAAAGTACTTAAAAAATATAATTCAACTTCAGAATGCATTTGAATCAATCTGAGAGTACAAGTTGTGGTTAAATTAATCCTACCACTAGGGGAGGATTGACATTTTTCTTACTCACATTCAGATGTTGTCTCTTCTCCTACGTGAAACAGAAACATCATGAAGAAATAATGAAATAGAGACAGAGCATGACACATGTGGTGGGCATTTGTTCGAAAGTTTAGGATGAGAGTTAGCTTTTAAAAAGAGAGAAAGAAACTCAGTACAGACCTTTAAAATGCTATTCATTTAGATCCACTCCTGATACAGGGTTTAGTATTTGAGTTCTCTTAAAGATAGCATTAACTTTTAGAAAAATTTATTACCCAGAAACCAGAAATGCTGAAGGCCACTCATACTACAATCTGAAACTGTCTCAAATGCTTTTGGTTTGGCTTCACCAAAAATGCATTGTGCCAAACACTTTTTCTCTTTAATTTTTAAACCCTTGTGTATTTTTAAAGAAAATCCAATCCACATGTTTCTTATGCATTTACACTTAACTCATCACATTCCTCTTGTGTAAGAGCAACTTGGTGACTAAAGAGGCTTTGGAAATTATTTATTTTCTTTGAAGCCTTTTAGTATAAAAATATATAGCATGCTTTTGGAGCAATCCATTTTAAATGCCCAGGTATTTTGTTTTCTGTTATGAAAAGAAGAGAATTTAGAATATATTTGTCCTTTGATCCTGTGTCTATTACTCAATTAACAAAAGGATACTACTACTACTACTACTACTACTACTACTAATAATAATAATAATAATAATAACAATAAATCATTACCAAGGACTTTAAGAGTTCATGTTATTATTTACTATTTTGTGAGTGCTGTAAACTTAATGATTATATTACTGACTGCATCAGAATGTGTCCATTTCCTAGCATGTTTGTTGACAAGGGCATTGGACTAACTTGTTAGGTGACTAGAGTAGAGGTCAACACAGGATTTGCAATGCATCGCTCTTTTCATTCTTCAGAGGTATTGTCAGGCTCAGAAAGAATTTCAAAACAGCTTTCTGCTGACTGCAAGCTTTTGATGTTTTAAGTTTTATGTTTACATGTTTTACTTTCACGACTTTGTAGTGTTCATTTCTCTGACCTGACCTATTTTACCTTCCATGATTCAAAGCCTCTATCTTCTCAGTTAAAATGAAGACTTTTCTAGAATATATATACTTATTAAGTAATGCTTATACCATATATATGTTTACTGTACTATGTTAGCTTCTTAATTATGTTAATTATACATAGTTAAATGTCTCTTAGTTATTCTTAAGTAACCATAAAAGGGTGTGATATGGAACATGAGTGTACCAAGCATCCTGCAGAGAAAAATTTATAAGAAAGTTCCTTATTATAGTCTCATTGTGCCCAGTTGCAATCCCTATATAATGTATGATCTCAGAAGTTGTGGCTTATTGGGTGTTAAACTTTACTGAATTAGTTATAAAACTTTTCCTACCTTGTTTCTTTATGAAAAATACACAGTAAAACTGATAAAACTCCAGATAAAATAGATTATAATTCCATCCCTTTAAAAGTAGTTTATATTCTAAATTATAATTAGGTAAAGCTTAACTCTTAAAATATTTTACTTCATGTCTTGAAAACACATTCCACATCAAAACATACAAGGGATGAATTGAGTGGGAACTGTCAATTTTCTATATTGATAATAAAGAGTGAAAAGACAGATGGTCGGTGGTGGCACACGACTTTAATCCTAGCACTTGGGAGGCCGAGGTAGGCAGATTTCTGAGTTCGAAGTCAGCCTGGTCTACAAAGTGAGTTCCAGGACAGCCAGGGCTATACAGAGAAACCCTGTCTCGAAAATAAATAGATAGAAAAATAGATAGATAGATAGATAGATAGATAGATAGATAGATAGATAGATAGATAGATAGATAAACCAAAGGGAAAAGAAGAAAAGGGTGAAAAGACAAACAACAGTTTTGGTTGACTGTGTTTTGAGACCCATAGGTGAACACATTGCAACACTGCAACACTGTTAAAATCAAGAAGAGAGACAAGCATTGCAGTGTAGACTCAGCATCTGTATAGTAGAGATGACAAAAATGAAGTAGAGATGAAAGGAAAGCCCACCCAACAAATGGCACAACTTGAGACCAATCCCACGGGCAAGCAGCATTCCAAGAGAATATTGATGATACTCTGTTATGTTTACACACAGGAGACTAGCATAGTTGTCCTCTGAGAAGTTCTACCCAGCAGCTGACTGAAAACACATACAGATACCCACAACCACATAATGGATGGAGGTCAGGGACTCTTATGAAAGAGTTGAGGGAAAGATTTAAGGCCCTGAAGGGGATAGGAACTCCATAGGAAGAACAACAGTGTCACCTAACCTGGACACCTGAGAGTTCTCATAGAGTGAACTACCAACCAATGAACATACATAGTCTGAACCAAGGCTCCACGTGCATATGTAGCAGATGGGCATAAAGAGTAAAACGACTTGAAAGTCATGCATTGCAAATATCATCTAAGGGATCTGCTTGCACAATCTGACTTCGTGTCTTACAAAATTTCACTCATTGCTCTGCCACGTAGAGGTGCTGCAGATGTCACTAGGCATCTCTATTGACAATTGAGATGCTGGCAGAACTTGCTGTCCCCTGAGATACTAGATGTTCATATAAGACATACAAGGTCACGGATACTTTTATCCATACTTCAAAGGGAGCCTTGCAAGGCCAAGGACATTTGTGTCATTACAGTGATGTACATTAAGTCGCCCCAGAGGGCACTGCATGACTTGTGGCAAATGAATCCCAGATACAGACTCCATGAAGTTATTGGTATCATGAAAAGACACAGGCAAACTGTGAAAAAAAGAGCACATGGGCTACTAAGAACGGGAGCAAATAACTTAGAGTTTATGTCATGCTGCCTTGAGGTAAGCTTTGGCCTTACTGGGTTTTGCTTTTGCTTTCTTCTTACCTTTCCCCGAATTGTCTATATTTCTGTTTGGAAGTCAAGACTATGTATTCTGTAATACACGTGGAGAAAGATATCTTCATTTTGACACATAACCACAGCCAAAGCTTTGTCATCAATCTCATAGAAGATTTTTGAAACGTTAGCACAGTTAACATAGATACTGTTGAAGATGAACAGGATGAATTTGTTATGGAGGAGTGGACCTGGATTCTTTGCAGGACCTGGATTCAATGCTACAATTTAAGGTCATGCATTTGGGTTTCAACTTGAGAAATGGATCTGTGATGGTTTAATTGTGATTGTTAATATGACTGGATTGAGAAGCACCTAAGATATCAAGAAGGCGTACCTCTGAGTGTGAGGGTGCTTTCAGAGAGGCTTAACTGAGAGGAGACCTTAACTGGGTGTAGTAAGCACTATCACACAGACTGGGTAACGGTGAAATGATGAATAGAAACTTAAAAAGCCACAGCACATGTGCTTCCCCTGCCTTCAGCCCCTCCCTCTGTCTGACTCCTCACTCCCATGATATGAGCTGAGCTGTGCTGTCACAGCCTGTCTAATGTGATTGGCAAAACCTTTAAAGTCATGAGACAAAAATAAGTTTTCTCTCCTGATAATTTATCTCTCTTGAACGTTCATCATGGTAATGAAAATATGAAAGATACAATGTCTAAAATATGATGAAAGATGCAAAGGAATCTCTTTTATCTTTTAAAAACCACGCATTTAATATATATGTAAGATCTGGTGAAGAGAGGAACAATGATTCACTGTGAGTGGTAAAAGTTTTAGGAAAGTATATCATTTTTCCTGTATTTTCTAATTTTTTTGTAATGAGCAAAAAGTATTTTCAATGAACTAGAATCAGTGAAACTAAAAACATGTTTTTTTCTGTTTCTTTTTTTAAAGATTTATTTATTATTATATGTAAGTACACTATAACTGTCTTCAAACACACCAGAAAAGGGCATCAGATCTCATTATGGATGGTTGTAAGGCACCATGTGGTTGCTGGAATTTGAATTCAGGGCCTTCAGAAGACAGTCAGTGCTCTCAACTGCTAATCTATCTCTCCAGCCCTCTGTTATTTTCTTTCAGCAGATTATTTATAAAAGTGTACATCTTCATGATATTCAAGGTGCTTTTTAATTTGATGAATTTGTTACTGGAAATAATTTAACAATAATTTAACATTTTAAACATTTAACAATAATAATTTAACACTGAATTATCTTCTTGTAAGGAAAAATAAAGGATTTACTAAAGGCACACTTTTTTTTTAAATAAAAAAAGCTCTTAACCCAAAATATCCAAGAAATCCAGAACACAATGAGAAGACCAAACCTTAGGATAATTGGTATAGAAGAGAGTGAAGATTCCCAACTCAAATGGCCAGTAACTATCTTCAACAAAATTATAGAAGAAAACTTCCCTAACCTAAAGAAAGAGTTGCCCATGAACATACAAGAAGCCTACAGAACCCCAAATAGACTGGACCAGAAAAGAAATTCCTCCTAGCACAAAATAATAAAAACACCAAATGCACTAACAAAAATAGGGTACAGAGCTAAACAAAGAATTCTCACCTGAAGAACTTCAGATGGCTGAGAAACATCCTAAAAAATGCTCAACTTCATTAGTCATTGGGGAAATGCAAATCAAAACAACCCTGAGATTTCACCTTACACCAGTCAGAATGGCTAAGATTAAAAATTCAGGAGACAGCAGGTGTTGGCGAGGATGTGGAGAAAGAGGAACACTCCTCCACTGCTGATGGGGTTGCAAATTGGTACAACCACTCTGGAAATCAGTCTGGCGGTTCCTCAGAAATCTGGGCACATCACTTCCAGAGGATCCTGCTATACCACTCCTGGGCATATACCTAGAAGATTCCCCAGGATGTAGTAAGGATACATGTTCCAATATGTTCATAGCAGCCCTATTTATAATTGCCAGAAGCTGGAAAGAACCCAGGTATCCCTCAACAGAAGAATGGATGCAAAAAAATGTGGTATATTTATACAATTCAGCCATTAGAAACAATGAATTCATGAAATTCTTAGGCAAATGGATGGAGCTGGAGAACATCATACTAAGTGAGGTAACCCAGTCTCAAAAGATCAATCATGGTATGCACTCACCAATAAGTGGATATTAGCCTAGAAAATTGGAATACCCAAAACATAATCCACACATCAAATGATGTACAAGAAGAACAGAGGAGTGGCCCCTGGTTCTGGAAAGACTCAGTATGGCAGTATAGGACAAAACCAGAACAGGGAAGTGGGAAGGGGTGGATGGGAGAAAAGCGGGGAGGGGAGAGGACTTATGGAACTTTCGGGGGTTGGGGGGCCAGAAAAGGGGAAATCATTTGAAATGTAATTAAAAATGTATCAAATAAAAAATAATAGTAATAATAAAAACATAATAATAATAATAATAATAATAATAATAATAATAATAAAAACTACCTCCCTCTTGCAATTGAGGGAAAATTTTAAAAAAAGCAGTAAGGGAAAAATGTCAAGTAACATAAAAAGGCAGACCTATCAGGATTACACCGGACTTCTCACAAGAGACTATGAAAACTAGAAGATCCTGGGCAGACCTCATACAAACCCTAAGAGAACACAAATGCCAGCCCAGGCTACTATACCCAGCAAAACTCTCAATTACCAATTACCATAGATGGAGAAAACAAGATATTCCATAACAAAACCAAATTTACACAGTATCTTTCCACAAATCTAGCCATACAAAGGATATTAGATGGAAAATACCAACACTGAGAGGGAAACTACACCCTAGAAAAACAAGAAAGTAATCTTTCAGCAAACCCACACAGACATGATTCTACCTCTAACAACAAAAATAGCAGGAAGTAACAATCACTTATTCTTAATATCTCTTAATATGTAAATTTATATTACCAACATATCCTAAACAATTGAAATTAAAAAATATGAGGAATTAGAAATTTATTGACTGTCACACAGCAGTGTCTCCAATTTGGTTGGAGAAATATGTCCAATATTGGACAATCCATGTACACTTTCTGCTTATGTGTACATGACAGTGTCTTGCTGTGCACCACATAATGGTCTTGAAATCCTGCTTCTCCCATCTCAGCCTCTCTATAAGTAGGATTGTTTGTTTGATGTTTTTACTCTATACTATGGTTTTTCAGAACAGTTTACATATTTCAAAATTACTTATACATCCAAAAGGAACATAGACTATTAATTTGGGAGGTAGCTTGTTCAAAATCATCACAGCCAGTGAATCAGAATCTTACCCTCACCTAATGTCTGTGCCACCCTCCAAGCAGAACCATTGTTCATTGAAACAGTTGATGAATGATAGACCATCTTAATACACAGACCATTTCTTAAGTGAATGTAACCTGTTCTCTGTGGGCTGAGAATGATGACAATCACTCAAGTCAAATAGCTTTGACCACAGCAGGAAATTTGAATCTGATTAATTGTGCCTACAATTCATTCCTTGGCTCTATAGAACTGTCAACTCTTAGCTTAGCTACCATGGAGGTAAAACCCTTTGGGGATGTGAGGGACATTGAAGTACAGCCTTATTACAATGAACTTCAATGTCTAAAAATTGTTGTTATTTTGGGTTTGTACCACAGTAAGAGCCAAGACTTTAAGCTCTACTAAAAACAAAACAAACAAACAAAAAGACTTTATCTTATTATGTTCACTTAATAACATGTTCCTCATTTTTATGATTGGTATAAATATATATTGTGTTGAATATAATAAAACATTAAAATTTAAATTAATAAAAATAAAAATTTATATTAAAGCCCTCTCATAGGAATCAACTTTAAGTAATAATCACTATATATTTGGTTAGTAGGTGGAGGAACAGCCTCATGGACGTAGGGGGAGGGAGAATGGCATAGGGACTATCCTGGAGGAGGGGGAAATGGGGAAAAGGGATAACATTTGAAATGTAAATTAAAAATATATCCAATAAAAAAAAATATATATATATATATACTGATATGTGATAGGTAATACTAAAAAAAAATTGTTCCATATTTTTCTTTTGGTCCATGAAGTGACAGAGTCTGTAGGAAACTTATTGTACTTTGTTGCTGCTGCTGCTCTGATGTTTTATTTGATATAGCACATAGACTAGCATCATAGTGAATGTACCATTTCTGTGACTAGATAGCTGGCCAAGCGATGTAAGGGAGGTTTCTTTCGGCTCACAGTTCGAGGAGATACAGAACCCTGCTGGGGGGAAAGTGTGCTGACTTTGAGTCTGAGCTGACTGAGGACCTTTCATCTGTACTCAGAAGGAGAGAGGAGAACATAAGTGATAACTTAGCGTCTCCCTTTTATTCAGTCTGGAACTCCAGACAGAGCAACCGTGTTACTCAGAGTTAGTGTAGGGCTTACTTCGCTCTTCAGTTAAACTTCTCTGAAAACACTCATAGATATGTAAGATGTATTTCCATAATGAGTCTAAATCTTATATTGGATTACAGAGGTGATAATCAAAATTCACTATCATAAGTTTCTTTTCATCAACCAGACACCCAAATGCATGATATTAAAATTCCAACATTCTACTCTTAACTCCTAAAATCAATATTTTGACCTCGTTATAAAAAATGCAATTTAGACTGTCTCTCAAGGCCCTGTAGTCTTTAATGGTTCTCTAACTTAAAAAGTAAGAATACTAAATTTTTCTGAGGTATATGGCAATTTCTTATCTGTGAGCCTCTTTTAAAATAAGTTTATGTACTTACACTACACAATGATACAGTATAAACACTCCTATTTCAAAAGAGAGAAAGGGAGGGGCCTAGGAAGGAAGGGTAAGAGTGCAGCAAGAGCAAATCCCAGCCAGTAAACACCAAACCCAACAGTTCCATTACTAACAGCTGAGCTTCTTGATAGAATTACCTGGGCACCAAAGGGGATGGGAGTCCTACCCTTCCCTGAGGCATACACAACCTCTTTTCTTCTTATTATTAGATATTTTCTTTATTTACATTTCAAATGTTGTCCCCTTTCCTAGTTTCCCCTTCGGAAAACCCCTAACCCATCCCCACTCCTCCTCCTGCTCACCAATCCATCCAAACCTGCTTCCCTGTCCTGGCATTCCTCTATACTGGGACAATGAGCTTTCACAGGTCCAAGGGCTTCTCCCTTTGATGTCCAACAAGGCCATCCATCCTCTGCTGCATATGTATCTGGAGCCATGGGTCCCTCCATGTGTACTTTTTGGTTGGTGGTTTAGTCCTGGGGAGCTCTTCTCTTGGGAGTACTGGGTGGTTCATATTGTTGTTCCTCCTATGGTGCTGCAAACCCCTTCAGCTCCTTGGCTCCTTTCTCTAGCTCCTCCATTGGGGACCTTCCGCTCAGTTCAATGGTTGGCTGAGAGTGTTCCCCTCTGTATTTGTCATGCACTGGCAGGGCATCCTAGGTGACATTTATACGCGCTCCCATCAGCAAGCACTTGTTGGCATCCACAATAATGTCTGGGTTTGGTAACTGTATGTGTGGTGGATCCCCAGGTAGGGCAGTTTCTGGATGGTTTTTCCTTCAGTCTCTGCTATACATTTTGTCTCTGTATTTCCACCCATGGGTATTTTGTACACGAACTAAGAAGGACCAAAGTATCCACACTTTGGTCTCCCTTCTTAAGCTTCCTTCCATGCACACAGCTTTTCAGAGATGACATAACATAGTCTTAGTATTGCCAATAGCCTGTGTTCTCCAAAGCAATTAGGGTTTCACCTTCGTAGTTTCACAGAAAGACCTCTCCATACCTCTTTTAAAGAATTAAACCCTGCTGCCTAAAAATCATTCTGGAGCTTAGTGTCAGCTTCCATGACCTCCTCACTCTTGCACCATTCGTGTCTGCAAAACAAGAGCATCGTATGCATGATGCTGATGAATTTGTTGCCAACTCCAGATGTTGCCTGGCTCCTCATATCACAGCTGTAGTGACCTCTGTGTATCCTGTTGGTTGAATCTGACAATACATATTTTCCGCACAGTTGATTTTGATTAGGAAAACTTCAAAAGCATTGTGAAGTCAGGATCCCTCCTTTCAATGGCTTTTCATTTTCTTAAGATGGACTCTCCAATGAGTCTGGTGGTGTCTCCAGGTCACTGTTTCTATTGACCTATTTTATGATGAAGGTTTAATATAAAATGAACCTATTACCAATTGAATGAATACTATGTGTAAGTTGTATAAATTCATTCTTCTATCATAAGGGACGTCACATAGACAAAGATCAGACCTAGGCTTAAATATTAAAATTAGCTTCATTTATGTGGTTTTCTGACTGGGAGTATATTGATGAGGGAGGTAAGTAATACTGCCTATCCTTGATAAGCAATGGAATTCATTTGACAGGATACTAAAAGAAAATTATACCAAAGTCATATTATACAAGTTCAGTGTTGGAATCAAGATGCAAATGGGATTCGGTTTGAGCCTCCATTGGCACTTTCATCAGCATCTCTGGAAATAATACAATACTTTTCATCTTTTAACGGTTCTTGAGAATTTGACATCTTAATGATTGATCCCATCCTTTAATGTGCTCGTGTTCCAGTACAGATACCTATTGAATACTTTTGTACTGCTTATGGTTGTTCCTTCTGTGGTCATACTTTTTTATATACAGCTGTTGACAATTTAATTTTTATAGTATGTCGCTTTCCATGTGTTCTATATATTCTTCTATGACCATGATTGAATATAGTCATTTTGTATTAAAAGATCTTTCCCAGAATTTAAAGAACAACTTTTTTTATGCCTGCCTATTTTCCTCTTTTTTCTTCCATCTTTTTTATATATTTTCTTTCTTCTTAAAGTAACATCACTGTAGATTTTGAGTTTGTAGAGTTGAAGTGGGAGATATCAGTTGGAGATGGCTTAATTTTTCCTTCTGTTTATGTATTCTATTCTTTGTTTTGTATTTTGTGGGAGACATTTTTCATGCATGATTTCAGGAAAGTATTTATACTAGATCTTATTGGCATTCAATTTTTTTTCCAAAGAACTAAGAATTATTGTCATGTTAAAGTTGAGTTAAGTGAAACTCAAGGAATATTTCCAAAATAATCCAGTTTGTTATCTGAATGTAGATTTCACCCTAGATCTCCTCTTTGTCAACACCTGTAAGCGTTTTCTCCTCATATTATATCTCCTTTTAACAGTGAACATAAGATTTTGAGATTTCTGAGATGAAAGAGCATTTGAGCCTCTTTATCCCATCCATTTCAACTTACATTTCAGAGAACTATACCCCAGACAATTATTCTGTTTATGCACAGTCATATAATTAAACATCACAATGTCTATGCTCTTATTATAGTTGTTTATATTATTTTTATTCCATATGTAGGAAGTAAAGATTTAGGTTATTCTTTGGCTTGCTCAATTTGATTGGGAAAACATTGTAGCTGGTGAAATGATTTTTTTAAAAAAAAAGCATGCACACCCTAAATAGATGGTTGTTTTGTATTGCTGCCTCAATATCAGGAAATAAAGTACAGTGTCTGAACATGCAATTTCACTCCTATGTTCTGTGGCTGTGCACACTTGTCCTATCTACAAAGTGCTTTGGATGGTGATGATTCAAAAGGCTATTCTATGAGAACCTCTTCTCATATGGTGTGTCTGTTTGCAGATACAACATCACACATACCCCATTTGGGATGTGTGTTTAGGTGTACTATTGTTTAGGTGTTAATGAGAGAATGTAATACTGCTTGTTGGCAAGCATAATGGCTTGGTTTGACTAAATACCTGAGAAAATAAATACCTACTTATTTTAGCTCATCATTTGATCACATGATTCACTATGAGGGTAAGACATGGCATCATGGCCAGATGTCCTTAGAGCATCATGAGTGTGAGGATTTTGTAACAGGGCATCTACATACATGCAGTAGAAAAAGATGAATGCTAAGGCTCTGTGTATCCTATAGTTAGTATTTTGTTTAAAGACCTTAGTTAAAATGGTACTACCCCCATACATGGTGCGTTATTCTTCAATGTAAACTGCCTGAGAACACCATCAGAGGCAAGTACAAAAGTTTGTCAGGGAGGTGATTCTAAATCTAGTAAAGTCTGGGTTTCACAGCTTAGCTAGTTAAAGTCTCTATATGGTAAATTTAGTCAAATTCCCTTCCAAGATGGGCCATCACATCATTGCTTGCTGGTAAGGCACTTGCAGCTTGCCACAAATTGGGAAAAGATCATCACCAACCCTACATCAGATAGAGGACTAATATCCAATATATATAAAGAACTCAAGAAGTTAGACTCCAGAAAACCAAATAGTCCTATTAAAAATGGAGTACAGAGTTAAACAAAGAATTTTCACCTAAAGAACTTCGGATGGCGGAGAAGCATCTTAAAAAATGCTCAATTTCATTAGTCATTAGGGAAATGCAAATCAAAACCACCCTGAGATTTCACCTTATACCAGTCAGAATGGCTAAGATTAAAAATTCAGGAGACAGCAGATGTTGGCGAGGATATGGAGAAAGAGGAACACTCCTCCACTGCTGGTGGAGTTGCAAATTGGTACAACCACTCTGGAAATCAGTCTGGTGGTTCCTCTGAAAACTGGGCACCTCACTTCCAGAAGATCCTGCTATTACCACTCCTGGGCATATACCCAGAAGATTCCCCAGCATGTAATAAGGATACATGTTCCACTATGTTCATAGCAGCCCTATTTATAATTGCCAGAAGCTGGAAAGAACCCAGGTATCCCTCAACAGAAGAGTGGATGCAAAAATGTGGTATATACACACAATGGAGTACTATTCAGCCATTAAAAACAATGAATTCATGAAATTCTTAGGCAAATGGATGGAGCTAGAGAACATCATACTAAGTGAGGTAACCCAGACTCAAAAGATGAATCATGGTATGCACTCATTAATAAGTGGATATTAACCTAGAAAACTGGAATACCAAAAACATAATCCACACATCAAATGAAGTACAAGAAGAACGGAGGAGTGGCCCCTTGTTCTGGAAAGAATCAGTGAAGCAGTATAGGGCAAAACCAGAACAGGGAAATGGGAAGCATTGGGTGTGAAAACAGGGGGAGGGAAGGGGGCTGATAGGACTTTCGGGGAGTGGGGGTCTAGAAAAGGGGAAATCATTTGAAATGTAAATAAAAATATATCGAATAAAAAAAATTTTTCCAAAAAAAAAGAAGAAGAAGAAGAAGAATGTTTAAGCACAGCAGACAGTATCAGGATTCTGAATGTGGAAAATGATGGACCTAAAAGCTTCAGCACAGAAGTGGATAAAGCATCAAACTGAGTTCAACTGTCAGCATATGTGCTGCTTGGGGTCAATTTGAATAAGAAGATGGCTCTATAAAGAATTGAAACTGATATTCAAATGAAATATTTCAAGAAAGAATATCTTGTTATTGACTACTATTTTTGTCTCAACCGATGAGCCATGAAATTAACCAGTTTAGTAGCCAAGTCAAAATACATTTTTGAAGTAATGCACAATATAGATACTTTCCAAAATAGTGAGCATTCATACAGTAGCTGGTATCCTTTCAAATACCGCTGGAGGCTCTGTGGGTAGAGGGGCTTGCAGCCACCAGAAACCCTCATGATGAAAGGTGAGAATCTGTTCTTGCAAATTTTTGTTGCTTCCAGAGGTCCTCCGTGGCACACATACAGAAATAAATAAAATTGTAAAATTAAAAATATTGTAGACATATATTGTTTTTGATTATCAAGTCTTTTGCAAATTATTCATTTGCTGAGAAAAGCTAATATGATGATGCTGCAGCAGGAAAAGAAAAAGAAGGGGAAGGGGGCAGGAGGAGCAGAAGGAGGAGGGGGAGCAGGAGGAGGAGAATGAGGAGCCCCAGGAGCAGTAGGAGCAGGAGGTTCACACAAGGATTAATAACAATTGCCTCATTTATAACCCTTACACTATTTGCTCATGCTTTGCTACAAACCTCACAAACCAATATGGCCTTGACTTAATTCTCTCTATAACAGATACAGAAGTATTACTTTATTCACATCTGAGAAAATTGTAACTAAGAAATTGTGACTTTTCTATTATTTATTTATTTATTTGATTTTGTTTTGTTTGTTTCTTTTTTTTTATTCTTTAATCCTAATTACAGTCCAGTCGTTATCCTACTCCTGGTCTGCCCTCTGACTGTCCCACATCCCATACTTCCTTCCTCCCAGCACAGGATGTTCCCATTCCCCCCCCCCCCCACCCCACCACACCACTCCCTGGGGCCTCCCAGTCTCTTGGGAGTTAGGTGCATCATCTCTCACTGAGTTAAGACCTGCAGTCCTCTGCAGTATGTGTTGGGGGCCGCATATCAGCTGGTGTACGCTGCCTGCTTGGTGACTCCGTGCCTGAGCAATCTAGGGGATCCGGGTTAGTTGAGACTGCTGGTCTTTCTATAGGGTCATGCTCCTCCTCAGCTTCTTCCAGCATTTCCATAATTCAAGCACAGGGGTCCCCAGCTTCTGTCCATTGGTTGGGTGTAAATATCTGCATCTGACTCTTTCAGCTGCTTGCTTGGCCTTCCAAAGAGCCTGAGGAAAAGAAGATCCAGTGACAGGTCCAAATTGGGATCCAGCTCCAAGGCTCGACACTATTACTGATACTATGGTGTTCTTACAAACAGGAGTCTACCACAACTTTTCTCTCATATGTGGATCCTAGCTCCAAATCTTTAGGTTTTATTTTTTTTATTTATTTTCGAGGCAGGGTTTCTCTTTGTAGCCCTGGCTGTTCTGGAACTCACTTTGTAGACCAGGCTGGCCTCAAACTCTCAAACTCAGAAACCTGCCTGCCTCTGCCTCCCAAGTGCTGGGATTAAAGGCATGTGCCACACCGACCGGCCAATCTTTAGGCTTTAATGTACTACCTGAAACTCAAAATTCAGGTAAGTAGAAACTAGCCACATGTGTGTCACGTGGGAGGAAGGGGAAAGGGCTGAATAGACACAGGTGCTATGTGCTAGTCCAAGTGGTCATTGAAGTATAGGTGTATATGCTAATCTTTGTTACCTGACAAACTACTTCTTTTTACCTTGCTAATCCTGGGTCCCCATCCTGAGGTCAAGTAATCCAAAATGGGACACTGAATAACATTGCCTATACCATTACATTTTGCTTTCTCTTTGCTTATTATTGTGGAGAAACTGGAAGTCATGCTAAACAAAATGATCTTTCTATGAGGATAACATCAAATATCTTTACTGATTCTGCAGTAAAAATCATAGTTACTGAGTTTAGAAAAGTAAATATGAAACACACACACACACACACACGATTTATTTTATTATTTCAACCATTCATGATTTTAGGAAAGCATAAATAATGTGGGAACAGAGATTTAAGAGTTGAATTCATTCAATGTATGAATTCATTTTAAAACATGTTATAATGGCCCTTTGGTCTGCATTCTTACACTAGATATAATGACTAAAAAAAAATTCTTAGTTTAAATGTACTGATTAGAGTTCTAGCTCTATCTATCTATCTATCTATCTATCTATCTATCTATCTATCTATAATATGTATATGTATTTATATAACTATAAATAGATGAATGGGTAGTAGTAATAACAAATCAATACTGGTCAGTTTATAGAAAATATTTTAAATAATTAGGCTATGTTCTTTCTATTCTCAAAACTCAAATGAGCTATTGTGTTAGTATATCTTGGCCACTGCAAAAATGAATTGCAAAACTCTTACCGCTATTGAGAAGGAACACAACTGGTCCCAAAACTTAGAATTTTCATGTTTCTTTGCTTGATTTTTAGCTGAATGTTTTTATTTTCCCTAATTGCACTAAATAAAAAAAATATTGTATTGTTTGGTAGTGTTAAAATATAGATTTTTAAAGATTTTGACTAAATTCAGAATGTTACGATACCTCAAATTTGTTGTTTTCTAAATTAAAGAATTACAGTGATTTGGAATTGAGAGTAAACATTTGAGCAGGGCAGTGGTGGTGCATACCTTTAATTCAAGAACACAGGAGACAGAGACAGGCAGATTTCTTTAAATTCTAGACCAGTATGGTTTATATAATGAAGTCAGTCAGGGTGAGACCTCCTTCTGATAAGATAAAACCACTTTCAAACAACTGTCTAAAATCAAAACATATTTTTCCAGTCCCTTAATTTGGTGTAGATGGTTTTGGTCAGTTTATGAATTATAGGTTTGTAGGTATGTTGTCATTTTAGAGGATGATGACAAATAATTATGGTCTTAGTCAGGGAAGGGACAAAATCAGTATCTTAAACTCATGAGTTTCTATCTTTCCTTTTCTTTTCTCTATCATTCTTTCTTTCATAGATAAAGGGAAGAGGCTGAGAAGAAAAGGAGGGGAATGCACACATATATAATATAATAAAAGGATAGATTATTGAATCTACTCTTCAACATAGAGCTATTGCTATTTTCAAATAAAAATATGTTCTGTTTACATTGATATGGATAATTGTACATTAATATGAGTTTAAGATTTTTATTTACATAAATCTTTGTGTGTTGATGCAAAATTTAAGGTTAATTTTGTTTATATATATATTGTTTCAACTCTAGCATAGACATTATACCTATGCAACTTATTTAAAAATGCAAAGTTTAATCCAACTCCTTATAATAGTTATTATTGAAAAGTATTAACCATAAGTTGTTTGGGAAATACAAGTTTAAGAGACAGTCAAACTCACAGTCATATCAGATACTAGTCTGTATTATCACAGAAATATGCATTCTGGGTTAAACAGATAATAAATATCTAAAAACAGGCAATATTTGCTTGTAAAGATATGTGGTAAGTACATAGATGTTTTTCAAAATTCTCATATACTTACAGAAAGAGGTATTATTATTATTATTAATTTATGGCTTTCTTTTTTTGACACTGCGACCTGTCAGCTCCTGTCAGCATCACATTCCACCTGATAGAGGATGATGAGCATCAAAGAACCCCCATTTGGAAATGGCTTCATTTGTGGCAAACTAGCAATCACTTCCCCCCAAATACACACTAACTTCATCTACAGAAATTAGAATGTCCAGAATTTAAACAAAACAGGAAAGTCTACTGCAAGACTCTGTCAGTAACAGGGTAAGCAACTTCTTCATAATTTCTGCTTCACAAAAGTCTTTCAGGTATACTTGCTAGAAGGCTGAAATGATGCTCAAATGCTGTAGAATACTGACTGTCGAGGCAGCCAATTGCCTGGCATTTCTATAATTCTGGACGTGCTTGCCTCCACTTCCTACATACGCAGATGATATTTATTTCCTTCACAAGTCTCTGATGGGATGGAAGGATAGATAGTTACAATTAATCTTGAGTTATTTTGGATGTAAGAAGATGACTTAGGTCTAAAAGATATTTCTAGGTTTGAATGCAAGTTAGGAAAAAATTTGAGTACAAAACTGTGAATACACCGAGATAGGATATATAATATATAAATTTTCCTTAATTGGAAAATACTATGGACTGGACATTGTAAATGTATATCATACCTTACAGATTTGTAATTCTATTCAACTTATATTTGAAAAATAGCACCTTTTATTGGACTAAAAATGGGAATTGTAGAGAGAATATCTTGTGTATTGTATAAATGTATCACCTGTAAATTAAAAAAGAAAACCTATGATCTATAGGAAAAGGTAGAATAGAAGGTGGGATATCTGGGTTGCAGAAACAATTCTGGGATAGAGCCAGGCAGAGAAGATTTGCTAGGAAGATGTGACGAGACAGATACATGGTACCTGAGAACAGGTAACCAGTGATATGACAGAATGCAGATTAGGGTAAATAGGTTTTACTACATTAGGGTCTAATCAGAGAAAAGCCTAGTTATATGGTCAAGATATTTGTAAATATATTTCGAGTCTAAGTCTTATTTCTGGCAGCACAGGGTTGAGTAGAAGAACCAGGAGCAATGTCTGCTCCATTGCAATATAACTAGATGGCTGATAACACGAACATCATCACAACTGCTGGAGCTGGCTGGTGTAGACACATTGTGTTCCATCAATTCTTAACAGATTTAAAAGTTCCTACTGATACAGAGATCATGATTTACAATACAGTCACTGTTGCTCCTCTTCCCCTTAAAAATCTGTTATATTTAAAGACAAACTTTCTATTTAACAGTATAAGAAGTAGTTCATATCCTGAAAAGTAATTTTACTGGTAAAATTTTTTCTTAAATCTCAGGACACTTGCTTAATGGTATATGGAACTTTGCAAAGCAGGGCCTTGTGCTTGAATGGAAGTGTATGCTATCTCTATAGCTGAAATGCAAATTTAAGAGAGTCATGGTGTGGTAAACTCCCTGACTCTCTCCTGTGTAATCCACAAATTCTTTGGAGCATGTGGTGCTGTAGCAACAGGTGTCTTCCGTCTATTAAGCACTGCTGTCCCGGTTATGTCTAATTGGTCCTGGTATTGTTGTTATTAGATGTGATTTCCTCTACTGCCATTTGATATCCTATACTGAGAGGCTCAGTCCTACATGATAACACAACATGTGTGTCTCTTTAACAGCAACTGGTGTTTGGAGGCTGTTTGTTTCTACTTACATTGTGCTTTCTGGAACTGCAGTTCTGTACACTGCTGCATCAGAAGATTTCTACGTGACATATTATTCCTATATGGAACATTTACATATTTGGTGAATGTTCAAAAAACACTTATTATAACAGCAAAGATACCAACAGGCTCAAATTGGTACAAAGGAATAAATGCACATGCATACAGATGTACAAGACTATCAATATCATTTGGGGTGCATGAATTGATGATAAAATCGGAAGCGCTTCTTCAGTTTAACTATCTGGTGCGATGACAGGTGTACCCCTTCCTCATCTGTAGTATCTCTAAACCTTTCAAGGAAAATTTCATCTTGTTTTTCTTGGGATAGATACAGGAAAATTTTAACATTCCAAAAATGAGCAAGCTACCATGCCAAAATTTTCATGCATATAAGGAAGATATTAAATAAATTGTTTCTATTCATAAGAAAAATCTATTAATAAAGATTTCTTTTATAGTTTGCTACATGGATTTTGTTTTCTTTTCAAAGAATACCACATGCTTTGATAGCTTTCATGCAGTAAATAAATCCGGAATTGTTGCAACAATCTCCTTGGGGGAAAAAACGGGGACTCAAAATGCGTAAATAAATGGCATCAATTCACACAGCATTCTATGACAGAGTCAGCTACCATCTAAGCCTCTAACACATAAATCCGTCATCTTCAAGTCACACAATCCACAAATGTCATTAATTAAAAAAATGCAAAAATTCTTTAAGCTAAATCCAGAAGGGCTGAGAAGGAAAAAAGTGCACACACACATACACACACACACTGAGGGCTGTACAGTGGCAAGAGTACTGTGACAATGTCAATTAATGTGCCTTTCAGAATCGTTGCTTTACTCTTGGGTGTGAAAACACACTAGGATCCTATTACTGCACATGTCCAGCAGGATTTGTTATGCTTCTTGATGGAAAATCATGCTATGAATTCATTTCCTGTCCAAGAAATGCCTCTGAATACAGCCATGGCTGTGTTCTGACATCAGATGGTCCCCTGTGTCTCTATCCCAAAGGCTTGAGACAGATGGAAAAACGTGTAATGATTGTTCATCACTTGCTAAGAGAGGATGCAGGATTTCTGTCATGCTCTCAGTCCAGTTCCCTGCGTATGACCTACACTTGCATCGAAAGATCCATGTATCTTCAGGAACTGACCTTTTTACTCTTTGCCAATCTTCAAGACATTCGACATGTGCACTTTGATGTACCAGCTATAGAACTCTACTCAGCCAGTGAATACCAATGGTTTTTGCACTAGAGTACGACCCTGTTTAACAGAATCTATCCCTCATTTTTTCTTTTTTCCTTCATTGGTTATTTTATTTATTTACATTTCAAATGTTAACCCCTTCCCAATTTCCTCTCCCCCAACTCCCTATACCATAACCCGCCCCCGGTTTCTATGAGGATGCTCACCTACTCCTGCCTGTCCCTCATTTCAAGAAAGAAAGATATACTCACAGAAAAAGAATCAGAGAGATACAGTATGCCTGGAATTGAAGACAGGAAATCCAAGAGTTTATACAAGAAAGGAATTGGAGCCAATCTCTTAACCAACACAAACATTATATTTATATACATAACAAGTAGCCTTGAAATGGATAGAGAGAATTAATACATATACTGCCAGGTGACAAAGGCTTGTTAAGGAAGAACTAGAAACAATTCTCAACCTGTGGGTCTCAACCCCAATAGAAGTTGTATATAGATACCGTGCATATCAGATATTTATATTACAATCTATCTAAGTAGGCAAATTATAGTTATGATGTAGGAGCTAAATGATTTTATGGTTGGGATGTTATATCATGTGAGCATTTCTATGACCTCAAATTAATAAGACCTGATACAGGAGGCAGAGTTTATCTCAGCATGTAGATATGACATGTGCATAAAACTTCAGAACTATTTTTTCAGAAGGCTCTAGGAATACTATAGGAGTAAAGGCACATTGCCTTATGTCCTTATGATACAATGTTTAAGGTGAAACTTCAGATCTAAAAGGCAATGTGCCTTACAGAGAATGTAGTAGGTCATCTAACAGGTGGTTTTGACACCAGACATAATAATGGTCATTCAGAGTTTCATACTTTCTGGAATCTATGAATATAAATTGGCATTACTTGTCAACATGGATTCTTCATATGCAAGTAAGGATGTCAAGTTGGGGTATTCATCTGGTTTATATAGATAGGCTTAATCTAGTCTATAGATTGTTGAAGACAGAATCTGTTCCTCATTTCAAGAGAAGAAGATGTATTCACAGACAAAGAACCAGACAGATACAGCATGCCTGGAATTGAAGACAAGAAAACCAAGAGTTTACGCAAGAAAATAAGTGTCATAACTAACATGAATGAGGAAATAGACTCTCAACCAAAGCTTTTAGAAGACAATGTACATCTAAAAACAGCTTCATTTTAGCTCAGAAAAGGTCATCTCATGCTTTAAAAACATAGAATTATATTTTAATAACTTTAATTTTATGCCTTCACACATTTATAATTCACTACACAGTAGGGAAAATAAATACTAGAACAGTATTTTTTGAAGCTAGTACATGGATATATGGTATAAATAGAGCATTTTCATTCTTGGGCCTAAAGACTCAGCAGATTCAACAATGTTGTAAGTGTTAGCAGCAGAGAGGATAACTTATAAGCCATTTGGGAACTCAGATGAGAAGTATGAGTCAAGAGACAGACTTCTGGAAGTATTTCTGGTTTTGTATTTTGTCTTATTACAACTAGACTTTCATTATACATTTGGCCATTACACAACTGACTTCTTGACATTTTGAAAATGAGCTTCCAAATTTGTTTCTCGACTCTGTTGGAGATCAAATACTTGACATGGAGTATGTGACTTGAATATTTCACCAATCTGACCTCCTATGAACTACCTGTCTCCTGATCCACCAAATCATAATATCCATAGTTCTCTGGTTTCACATGAAGTAAAATAATCATTGTTTAAGGGAAGAAATAAGCATAAATGTATACATATACATGTATTATCTTCTTGCTTTGTTCCATCACACAATCTGAATCTTACCTCTCGGTAAATTCAAACCATTAGTAATGGGTTGCAGCACTAGGAAGGTTGAGAACTGCTGGGCTCGAAGGTGTGACTGTGGACTGCATCTGGTAGGAAGTCTACTGGATAGACAGTGGGAAGTCTCTTATTAGAAGGAGCGATTTAAATCATAAGCATTAAATAATCATCAAGAAGACCACCTTCCAGCAGAAGGATTATTCTGTTTGGATCCCAGGAAATATGTTTAGATTGAATGCTCTTTGGAACAGTGACTGCTAGGTCTGATCTTTTGAGGCACAGTGAAACAATGATTGACTACTTAATGTACACTTCTTAATGACATGACACCAAACAATTTGTTTTAGGAATTGCCAAAATGGTTGGGTCTAAATGCCCAAGATTTGCCTAAAACAATGTAGGTCACCCATTTGTTGTAGTTGGGTTTGGGGATCACCTGTGGTTCCTGAATTAGTATATACTATTGGTAATAAGTATGAACAATAGGATTGGTTAAAAAAAAAGTGGTATGTGTCTGAAGTAGCATACCCACATAATTGTTCGTAGTCCATCCATTAGCAAACCAGGTACAGATCTCAGATTACATAAAAATGAACTGCTAACAAAGCTTCAGCATTTCTAAATGTTTGTCATAAAGGTTTTATGAAAGTTCAGATTGGAACTATATCTTGCTTTGATTGATTTTCAGATTCCAACTGTCAAAAGCATTTAGTTATATAAAGACATGGCACCACTGGACAACTTAAGTAACATTGGAGTGCAATCTGGTGAGAAATAGTTACCCAGACTGACTCCATTGCACAATGGCTACTTCCTTCATGTGGTGTGTGCATGCACATCAAAGCAGTATACACCTATGCATGAAGTTGTGTTATTGGCTATGTTAGGGAGAGATGTCAGCACTGAGATTTGGGCTTGTGGGAGCCGCATCATGTCATCTATGAGCAGAAAAGTGGTAATACCATTGTGGCCGTTGGTGTGCTCATTCTAATCCTGATTAGAATCCGGATTATGGGGGCTGTTCTTCTACAGGACTCAGAAGCAGCTATTGACAACCCCAAAGAACTCACATGAAGAATCAAGAAGAGAGGGGCAGTGGTGGTGCACGCCTTTAATCCCAGCACTTGGGAGGCAGAGGCAGAGGCAGAAGCAGAGGCAGAGGCAGAGGCAGAGGCAGAGGCAGAGGCAGAGGCAGAGGCAGAGGCAGAGGCAGAGGCAGAGGCAGAGGCAGAGGCAGAGGCAGAGGCAGAGGCAGAGGCAGAGGCAGAGGCAGGCCGATTTCTGAGTTTGAAGCCAGCCTGGGCTACAGAGTGAGTTCTAGGACAGCCAGGGCTAAATAGAGAAACCCTGTCTCAAAAAAACCAAAATAAAATAAAATAAAATAAAATAAAATAAAATAAAATAAAATAAAATAAAATAAAACAAACCAAGCAAGCAAACAAACAAAAAAACAAGAGTCAAGAAGAGACATGAACAATAAGAAATCTGATGTTAGGACGTCTTCTTTCCTCCAGCCTTGGTTTGTTTCTTAAAGGAACACCAAGATCCAAATGTAGATTTTTCTGTGACTGCCAAGAATAACCAGAAGGTATATGCTGGCCTATTTTCCTCCCTGCAGTCTGAATCAATATATATGACTCTGTAGAGACAGACAGCCAACAGACACAGAATGGGTACACAGCAAGCCTGCTAGATCTCACCACAAAGTAACAAATAACTTGAATCCTAGGTAATAGAAAGGAAGTTCTAGTTAGTGTACTACATAGAATGGCCTTTGGCTGTGGGAGAAGTGAGCTATATTCTCTGGTCAACTTACAGATCCTGTCAACAAAGGACTCCAGATCTACCCTAACAGAGCCAATTCAGAAAAAGTAGAAGGAGAAGAAAAATGGGAATGGACAAACCAGGCCAGTGGATAGGGTATTCTGTTTTGAATCATAGGGCTCTGAAAAATTTATAGGCCCAAAGATGGATCTATACATGTGTTTCTTCCGCTCCTTTCAATCAGCCTTACTGAATATTTTCAAAAGAAAAGAGAGGAAAATTGTTAGGCACCACTTTTGTATGTTAAATCAGACAATCACACTAGTTTTTCTACTGCAAATTTAATTTATATGGTCTGTGTAGAACTCTTAGCTCCATCTCATGAAATGGATAGAACAATATAACCTATTGTTGAGGTACACCGTAAGCATTTAATTCACCATCATTTTGACCCACACTCATAGATTTTAATTCTGAATCATGATAAATTAATAAAAAATAATTGTAACCTAGATTCTGATTTCTTCAGAACAAGATTGTTCACTTACTTGTATAGTTTAAAAGCTTTGAATGAAAATATTTGATTTTAAGAACATGTCCTAAGAGAAGTCAGTATTTCTTGATCATTATTGTCTTTCTTTCTCACAGTCTTTCCAATAAAAATGCTCCATTCTGGTGTTTCCAGAGAATTTTAGAATATATTTTAAAATATGAGATTGTTAAAAATGAAACAAAAGGATTTTTCTCTGCTGGCATTTATGTTGTGTAAATGGACATGAACACCTTTGACTCTTCACCAGAGCAACACAGTGTCCTGAGTTTGACATTGCTGACACAAGCTGAATTAGGCTAAGCTTATCCATTTAGTATCTTATTTATTTCACAAATACATAAATTAATGGATGTAGGGGTTTGCTATTACTATATACTACAGGAACAATTTTAATCACAATGTTTTGTTTTGTTGCCTTATAAATCAGAAAGTTGCACTAATTTACGGGGTCAGTGTATTTGTATATGTAGGCACTTAAAAGAAAATTGGTATTCAGACTAAAAGAATAGAGCTGAGGATAATTAATTGAGATTTTGGTGATTTTTCTAAGTTGGCTTCTCTCTTCCAATGATAACAAAATGCATCTTGACTAATATGATTATGTCTGTTGCTTTGGATACAACAATTACCCAGGTCAACGTTTAGCTTTGTAAAAAGGAAACCTGTAAACATAATAAAAATGCAAGAGCCTGAAAAGGGCAGTATTTGTTTTTCCTCTGAAACATTCTGTTCTATGGTTATGATGTGGGTCCTGATTCAGAAGCAGCTAAGAATCTTGAAATGATATAATTGGAATATAATTGCTACTCTCAGGGAGTCTGCTCCACTACTACTGCTTTTTGAATTGTACCATTTGAAGAATTAATGTGAGCACTTTTGGGGAGTAATTTAAATTCATGTTTTTTCCCACTTGTAGACAGTGATGAATTCAGATTTGTTCCATAATTTAGTCTTTCATATAGAATGAATTGGTATATTGGCTTACAATAATGAAAGAACAGTATGACAAATAACTAAATGAAACATGCCTTTGCTATAAAACACTAAAACAACAATAATAACTACTTAGGTCTCCAAGCAGGATTATTCCAGCATCTGAGGGAGCAGGGATATACAGTCAGAGTAAAGCAGTCACTGTATCAACAATAAATTTGGTGTTGAAAACGAGCAAGGTGTGTCTGTAGTTTACATGTTACAATCCAGACTTAATGATGCAGGAAAGTAAGGGAAAGTCTTCCTTACTAAAATTACTGAAATATATTAAATAAAAAACTACTTACTCCACATCCTCGCCAGCAACTGCTGTCATCTGAGCTTTTTATCTTAGCCATTCTGACTGGTGTGAAGTGAAATCTCAGGGTTGTTTTGATTTGTAATTCCTTGATGACTAAGCATGGTGAACCTTTCTTTAGGTGCTTCTCCGCCATTAGGTATTCCTCAGTTGAGAATTCTTTGTTTAGGTCTATACCCTATTTTTTTAAAACAGGATTATTTGTTTTTCTGAGTCTAACTTCTTGAGTTCTTTGTATATATTGGATATTACCCCTCTATCAGGTGTAGGATTGATAAAAATCTTTTCCCAATCTGTTGGTTGCTGTTTTGTACTTTATTGCAAGCTGGTACAACCACTCTGCAAATCAGTTTGGTGGTTCCTCAGAAAATTAGACATATTACTGCTTGAGGACCCAGCTATACCACTCCTGGGCATATACCGAGAAGATGCTCCAACATGTAATAAGGACACATACTCTATTATGCTCATAGTAGCCTTATTTATAATAGCCAGAAGCTGGAAAGAACCAAGATGTCCTTCAACAGAGGAATGGATGTATAAAATGTGGTAGATTTACATAATGGAATACTACTCAGCTATTAAAAACAACACATTCATGAAATTCTTAGGCAAATGGATACAACTAGAAAATAACATCCTGAGTGAGGTAACCAAATCACAAAAGAACACATATGGCTGATAAGTGGATATTAGCCTACAAACTCAGAATACTCAAGACACAATTCACAAACCACATGACACTCAAGAAGGAAGATCAAAGTGTGGATACTTCAGTCCTTCTTACAAGGAGGATCGAAATATCCATGGGAGGAGATACAGAGACAAAGTGTGGAGCAGAAACTGAAGAAATGGCCATCCAGAGACTGCCCCACCTTGGCATCCATCACATACTCAGTTATCAAACCCAGACTATATTGTGGATGCCAACAATACTTGCTGGCAGGAGCCTGATATAGCTGTCTCCTGAAAGGCTCTGCCAATGCCTGACAAATACAGAAGTGGAAGTTCCCATCCATCCATTGGACTAAGCACAGGACTACCCGAATGGAGTAGCTAGAGATAGGATCCAAGGAGCTGGAGGGTTTGTAGCCTCATAGGAGGAGCAACAATATGAACCAACCAGTACCTTCAGAGCTCCCAGGGACTAAGGCACCAACAATGGAGAACATATGGAGGGGCCCATGGCCCCAGCAGCATATGTAGCAGAGGATGGCTTTGTTGGACATCAATGAGAGGAGAGGCACTTGGTCCTGTGAAGGACTGATGCCCCAGTATAGGGGAATTCCAGGGCATGGAAGTGAGAGTGGCTAGGTTAGTGAGCAGGGTAGGGGGGATGGGGTAGAAGGTTTTCAGAGAAGAAAGGAGGAAAGGGGGTAACATTTGAAATGTAAATATAGAAAATATCTAATAAAAATACTTAGAGAAAATTTACATTTCTAGCCATGTGCTTTTGGTTCTTGTTTTATAGGAATTAATTCACAGAAATAAGAACTCTAAGTAGTCCAATATGTAGTAAAAATCACACAGTGGGGGGGGGGGGTAAGAGAGGGAGAGGGAGAAGGAGAAGGAGAAGGAGAGGGAGACAGAAAGGCAGAAAGGCCTACTGTAGTAAAGGTATTAAAATTCCTAGAAATGGGTTTTTTATAAAGACCATAGTGTAAAGGTAACAATTTAGTTTCCTTTCAAATCTATTCCTGTTACAAGTTGAATGAACTGTGATAAATAGTTTTTAATCAATTCTAGATGTAATAGGAACAGTAACCATCACAACTATATTCTACCGTTTTGTAGGTAATACCTGATTAAAAAACATTAAATGAGAATTTAATAGTTTGACAATTGTTTTAAGAAAAGTGCTTACAATCATTGGCATCATATATCAAAGCTATAAATAACAGCTAAATGATGGAAAAGTCAGTATGTAGTATACTAAAAGAGAACAAATAGAAAGGTAATTGTACCTTCTTTGAGGTTTGACCAAAGCCTTCCATGGTGCGTGGATTTAAGAAAACAACAAGGAAAACTTTTGGTACTACGGGGAATGAGCATATGTGTCAAGAACTCTTGGACTTTGGTCAAAGGAAAATATTTGCTGCTGTAGTCAATGTGTATATTCATCACACTCAGTTCCAAAATTTACCTCCAACTGCCAAATCCGAATGGTCATTTTTCCATTCAACACATATTTTTAACAGCCTACTATGTGTCAAAAATTGTACTACACTCAAGAGGAGAAACATGTGGTTTCTCCATTAGAGAATTTATAATGTTCTCATGGAATCCTGCCAAGATAGTGTGTTAAAAATTAGTAAAATTTCACATGCTTACCTAAATTCAAATATTGCAAGGTAGCCATAAATGTTGAACTTTATATACATACATTTATGTGTATATGTATATATGTATATATGTATATGTATTTTATATATATATATATATATCATCAGTAACCAAAAGCTAAATATCTGGGGGGAAATATTATTTACCTTTAATGAATTTCTAAAGAAAATATAAAAATGTTCCTATCCTTTGACATCAAGACAGGATGCTGTCCTCTATAAGATAAACTTTCTAGTACTATGCAATGAAGTTACAAAAAAAAAAAACTGACCACAAATCATGTTAAGTAAGCTCATTATTTTGTATTCTGCTGCAATCAGAATTGCAGGGAAATTCTGGGAAATGTGCATCTCATAGTCCTCAGACTGGACACAGCTGTTTGGGTTCATGTTATAGTGTTTTCAAAAAAATTCTGTAATTTATTCTTTAAACCCAAACCCCAAATAATCAAAGTAGATAGGCACTACATTAAAACAAAAATGTAAGTATCTTTGGGAGTTAATTCAAATACAACCTAAGTAGCAAGTAGATAATTACTGATGTCTCAATGTCAATTACACAAATAAATCTGTTATAGCAAGTAATAAAAAATCTCTGAGATATTAACTTAATATTTCTATTTTACTCACTAAAATATTTCTATCATTGATAATAGTTTAAGGGAAAGATTTTAACATTTTTTTCAGGATTATGAATTATTTCTAGAAATTAAGTTTGAAATTTTGTACAGTGGATCTGGTTGAAATGTCATAACATTCTCAAAATGATAATTCCAAGTTTTATTTAAGTGTTTGTTTTACAAAGGTATAAGGTACAAGTTCTCTTAATTACTTCAATTAACTATGAAATAATAGGAGCTATAATTATTTTAGTATTAGGCATTTTAGTAATTTTGGAAATATTTTCATTTGTTATCCTGTGTCTTGAAAATGCAAACATGTGAAATAGTCTGACTTTAAAAATGTTTCTTCTCAATAGTGTCTGGGTTTGGTGACTGTACATAGGATGGATCACCAAGTGGGGCACTCTCTAGATAGCCTTTCCTTCAGTCTCTGCTCCACACTTTGTATCTACTCCAATGGGTATTTCATTCTCCCTTCTAAGGAGGACCAACATATCCCACCAACCAAAAGAGTACACATGGAGAGACCCATGGCTCCAGCTGCATATGTAGCAGAGGATGGCCTTGTTGGACATCAAAAGGAGAGGTCCTTGGTCCTGAGAAGTCTCGATGCCCCAGTGTAGGGGAATGCCAGGACAGGGAAGCAGGAGTGGGTGGGTTGATGAGCAGGGGGAGGAGGGATTGGGATGGGGGTTTTGGAAGGGAAACCAGGGAAGGGGATAACATTTGAAATGTAAGTAAAGAAAATATCTAATAAAAATAAAGTAAATAAATAAATAAAAATGTTTCCTCTCTTCTTTATAGATCATCCATACTTGTGGTCACTAATAAATTTATTATTGACTTATTATTTAGAGAAATACATTTCAAAATATAAGGTCTTTGAGCTTTTGATTTTTATGCTTTCGTTATACTTTCCCAAATCCTCTCAGGAAAATCAAACAAACTCCTTTTCGAGTTTGAGCCTATCATTTAGTGCCTTTATGATCTCTTCTTTTTATTTCTTTTTTTTATTTGATATATTTTTATTTACATTTCAAATGATTTCCCCTTTTCTGGCTTCCCACTCCCCGAAAGTCCCATAAGCCCTCTTCCCTCCTCCTATTCCCCCATCCACCCCTTCCCACTTTCCTGTTCTGGTTTTGCCCTATACTGCTACCCTGAGTCTTTCCATAACCAGGGGCCACTCCTCCATTCTTCTTGGACATCATTTGATGTGTGGATTATGTTTTGGGTATTCCAATTTTCTAGGCTAATATCCACTTATCGGTGAGTGCATACCATGATTGATCTTTTGAGACTTGGTTATCTCACTTAGGATGATGTTCTCCAGCTCCATCCATTTGCCTAAGAATTTCATGAATTCATTGTTTCTAATGGCTGAATAGTACTTCATTGTTTATATATACACCACATTTTTTGTATCCATTCCTCCCTTGAGGGATACCTGGGTTCTTTCCAGCTTCTGGCTATTATAAATAGGGCTGCTATGAACATAGTGGAGCATGTATCCTTATTACATGCTGGGGAATCTTCTGGGTATATGCCCAGGAGTGGTATAGCAGGATCCTCTGGTAGTGATGGGCCCAGTTTTCTGAGGAACCGCCAGACTGATTTCCAGAGTGGTTGTACCTATTTGCAACCCCACCAACAGTGGAGGAGTGTTCCTCTTTCTCACATCCTTGCCAACACCTGCTGTCTCCGAAGTTTTTAATCTTAGCCATTCTGACTGGTGTGAGGTGAAATCTCATGTTTGTTTTGATTTGCATTTCCCTAATGACTAATGATGTTGTGCATTTTTTAAGGTGCTCAGCCATCCGAAGTTGGTGGCAACCAAGATGGTGCCACGCGCGCCGCTACAAGTGCTGGGTAGTCTGCCGGGCAGACAACCTCCTGGCTGGGTTGGCACACAGGTGGCCCACCAAGCTGCCTAGGACCTGGGTGCAGGTCAACGCCTGTCAGGCTTAGACCCAAGTGATGTTCGCCCTGGGCTAAGTCTGCTAGCTGGCTTTGTCTGTTAGAGCACTCTGGAGTCCCATAGCCAAGATGGTGGTGCGTGCCCCCTGCCAGTGCTGGACAGTCTGTTGAATAAACAACATCCTGACTGGGTTGGCACACAGATGGCCCACTGAGCTGCCCAGGGTCTGGGTGCAGACCAACACCTGTCAGGCTTAGACCCAAGCGATGTTAGCCTCGGACTATGTCTGCGTACCTGGGGCTGTCATATCTCTCTGGCATCCAGGAGCCAAGATGGAGAGCCTCTTGTAGCTGGCTGGCAGGAGGCAGAGGTTTACTGTGGCTTCAGTGCGGTGAAAAGAGCTGTAACTCCGCAGCAGCTCACAACTCGGCTGGCCGGCGGTGGCCAGTGGTAGCAGGTGCAGGGTGTGTCTAGACCCTGTTGCCTTGGTTCCACTGGTGGTGGCCTTCTCTGCTGGATGAGCTGCTGCTGCCACTGCCCCTGCTTTACGATCTCTTCTGAGTGTATAGTCCTTGTGAAATGAGAATCGATCTCCCTTAGATCTCAAAACTGTGTCTCAAATAGAGAGATATGAAGTTCTAATGATTAAAACACTGGTACACACACATACATACACACACACACGCACACACACATACAGACACACATAATTTATATATATACTTTCAAACTGTTGACTTGTCAATCAGTACAGTTAGTTTTTATGTTTATTAATACTTCAGGGCTATAAAAGGGCCCTCGGTTTCCAGAAAGTAAGCATGGCCAATGTAAACAGACACTCTGTATTATTGTTTCTGAGATGTTTAACTATATATTTTGCCCATGATTTACTCATTTGATTACTTCTACTTAGACATCCATAATGCTACAGGCCCAGAAATAAAAAGACACTGTATTTGGAATGCAATACATTTGTTACATTTACCGGAATGCTCAAGTACCTAGATTTAGGTATTCCTGTGTAAGTGAGCAGCATTATTCTAGGTGGTTATATGTCTAGGTATTTCAATGCTAGCAGATGGTTTTAAGCTACACTTTTCAGAAAAGTACTTAAGGCAATTACCAATCAGTTATAAAATGAATATGAAACTGTATATGTCAAAAAGAAAGTAACCCAACAGAAGCAGTCTTTCAAGGGGAATAGGTGATTGTGTTAACTTTCTGTCCAAGGTCAGACTTCATGGGCATATTCAAAGAGTGAATAATATAATTTCCTGAGACAGCACAAGGAACATAGTAAGTGGTTTCTTTTATTTTTATTCAATATATTCTTTATTTACATTTCAAGTGATTTTCCCTTTCCTGGATCCCCCCTTCCTGAAAGTCCCATAAGCCCTCTTCCCTTACCCTGTTCCCCAATCCACCCCTTCCCACATCCCTGTCCTGGTATTCCCCTACACTGTTGCACTGAGCCTTTCCAGGACCAGGGGCTTCTCCTTCCTTCTTCTTGGGCATCATCTGATATGTTTATTGTGTCTTGGGCATTCCAAGCTTCTAGGCTAATATCTGCTTATCAGTGAGTGCATACCATGAGTGTTCTTTTGAGACTGGGTTACCTCACTTAGGATGATGTTCTCCAGCTCCATCCATTTGTCTAAGAATTTCATGAATTCTTTGTTTCTAATGGCTGAATAGTACTCCATTATGTATATATAGCACATTTTCTGTATCCATTCCTCTGTTGAGGGAATATGGGTTCTTTCCAGCATCTTGCTATTATAAATAGGGCTGCTATGAACAGAGTGGAGCATGTATCCTTATAACATGATGGGGAATCCTCTGGGTATTTGCCCAGGAGTGGTATAGAAGGGTCCTCCGGAAGTGTTATTCCCAGTTATCTGAGGAACCGCCAGACTGATTCCAGAGTGGTTGTTCCAGCTTGCAACCCCACCAGCAGTGGAGGAGTGTTCCTCTTTCTCCACATCCTCACCAGCACCTGTTTTCTCCTGAGTTTTTGATCTTAGCCATTCTGACTGGTGTGAGGTGAAATCTTAGGTTTGTTTTGATTTGCATTTCCCTGATGACTAAGGATATTGAACATTTCTTTAGGTGCTTCTCAGCCATTCGATATTCCTCAGGTGAAAATTCAATAAGTGGTTTCTTCTTCAATGGACTTTAACTGGCAATTTATTTTTTCTGGTTGTTAGTGTCTGAATAACTTCCATTTGTATAATTACTGGAAATTCAAGGGGGGGTTGTTTACTGATTTATACAGATGTTTATATACCCAGTTCCAAATCTAAAAAGGATATATGAAAATTTAAGTATTGAATTAGTTTCTGATTAAGATAGGGTCCAGTAACATGCAATATTAAAGGGACACCTGAAGGAACTATATTGTATAAAACTGAGCAGTCTTAATTTCCAAATCAAATATATGAAATTGCTATCAAATGTTAAGCAAATAGAGATTAAAACATGTTTTTCTGTGCATATGTACCAGAAACTTGGATAGTACAGAAAACTGATGAAATACAGATAAAACTGTTGCTGGGATAACATGCTTCATTTAAGATACCAAAGCAAAATGTTGGCTATACACATTTCATAGACAAAGCATTTTATGTAGACATTGAAATTATTTCAACTGTTAAATAAGAGGGTTGACTAGATGCCAATTGTTATAAAGCCTTACAGTTCCACAAACTAAGAATTTATGTATCTGTGAAGATTGTTAGATTAGACCTACTGAATAGAAATCAGTAATATTTCAGTGCTTCATATTTATAAAATTAATAGAATTATTTTTCTTGGAAAATGAAACTGAGGCCACACTGACTGGGGTGATTGTTCATAGCTTCACCAAGAATGGTTCTCAAGTTTATGCTTATGTTTTAGAGTCTAATATGAACAACAGGGATAATCCATGATGTGATTTGGATACTATATATTTATAATTTTCACTGGGAAATTATAAGTAATGGAGATTTTGTGTAGTAGTGAGCATTTACACTTACTTTAGAAGAATTTAAAGATGCTAAAAATTGATGAATTCTTAAACAAAATGAATCTTAAAATTTGTAACATGCTGTGTTGAAATGTATCCACACTATGGGAGGACTAAATTTAGCTATTTAGTGTTTAAATTAACTTGTATA
Source organism: Apodemus sylvaticus (assembly GCF_947179515.1). Classification (NCBI taxonomy): domain Eukaryota; kingdom Metazoa; phylum Chordata; class Mammalia; order Rodentia; family Muridae; genus Apodemus; species Apodemus sylvaticus. The sequence continues at coordinate 33,072,421 of NC_067486.1, read as the reverse complement.
TGTATCTTTTATGTGTGTTGAAACAGATAAACCTAATTCCTTGGCAATTTGGCAAGACTCAATGCATTGTTATTGATTTTTGTATTAGCCAGGGTTCTTGAAAGCAACAGAACATGAAGGAAGGAAAACACTATCTCTATATGTTATCATGACATACCACTGTAGTGTAATGAATGATGAAGTCTATTGGAGTTACTTAGGAGTATAAGTGAGGGATTACTTACAGGAATAGAATGAATCACAAACAGCTGTATTACCAGAGTGCACCCGCATCATGAATGACAGCTCCCAAAAAGCAATAAAACCATGGGCATAGTACACAGCCTGCAGTCAGCTCAACAGGTTGGGATTTTTTAGAGTGCTTTATATGCTTCAGTTTGAGTAGTCTAATGTCAGCTGTCTCCTGATGCAAAGACAAAGGGTTTGGTAGTCCTACAGTCTAAAAGACTGGATGCCTTAGTCCAGTGCTGGCCTGCCAGGGAAGACCCAGAGAGCTGTCAGTCTTCAATTGATGTTGGAATTGTGAAAAGGTTGGAATCCCGGAATAGGTTATAACTTCAGTGAGAGAATGGTTCCTGATCAGAACAGATGAACTTGTCAGTAAGAGTGTGGGTAAACTCCTCAGCTTCTTCGATCCTTCCCCTAACTTGTCCACTGGGATCCTGTGCTCAGTCCTGTGGTCGGCTGCAAGCATCCACATCTGCATTGGTAAGGCTCTGGCAAAGACTCTCAGGAGACATCCTTATCAGGCTCCTGTCAGTAAGCACTTCTTGGCATCAGCAATAGTGTCTGGGTTTGGTGGCTGCATATGAGATGGATGGTGGGAGTAGGTGGAAGGGTAGGGCAGCACCCTCATAGAAGCAGAGGGGAAGGGAGTGCCATAGGGGGTTTTCAGGAGGGAAACTGGGAAGCAAAATGGAAATAAATAAAATAACCAATTTTTTAAAAAGAATGTTTTCTAAAAGAAAGATTTATAGTATACTTAAGTGACTCAAAAACTCTACCCGAGAACTCCTACAGCTGATAAACAACTTCATCAAAGTGGCTGGTTACAAAATCAACTCAAGCAAATCAGTAGCCTTCCTATACTCAAAGGATAAGCAGACTGAGAAAGAAATTAGGGAAATGACACCCTTCATAATAGCCACAAACAATATAAAGTATCTTGATGTGACTCTAACCAAACAAGTAAAAGATCTATATGACAAGAATGTCAGGTCTCTGAAGAAGGAAATCGAAGAAGACCTCAGAAAATGGAAAAATCTTCCATGCTCGTGGATTGGCAGGATTAATATAGTTAAAATGGCCATCTTGCCAAAAGCAATATACAGATTCAACGCAATCCCCGTCAAAATCCCAACCCAGTTCTTCATAGAGTTAGAAAGAGCCATTCTCAAATTCATCTGGAATAACAAAAACCCAGGATAGCTAAAACTATTCTCAACAGTAAAAGAACTTCTGGGGGAATCAGCATCCCAGACCTCAAACATTACTACAGAGCAATAGTGATAAAAACTGAATGGAATTGGTACAATGACAGGCAAGTGGATCAATGGAATAGGATGGAAGACCCAGAAATTAACCCACACACCTATGGTCACTTGATCTTTGATAAAGGAGTTACAACCATCAGTGGAAATAAGATAGCCTTTTCAACAAATGGTGCTGGTTCAATTGGAGGTCAGCATGCAGAAGAATGCAAATTGATCCACTGTTATCTCCTTGTACTAAGTTCAACTCCAAGTGGATCAAGGACCTCCACATAAAACCTCCCCCTGACACACTGAAACTAATAGAAAAGAAACTGCGGAAGACCCTTGAGGACATGGGCACAGGGAGAAAGTTCCTGAACAGAATACCAATAGCTTACACTCTAAGATCAAGAATTAACAAATGGGACCTCATAAAATTACAAAGTTTCTGTAAGGCAAAGGACACTGTCAAAAGGACAAAACGACAACCAACAGATTGGAAAGGATCTTCACTAACCCTAAATCTGACAGAGGGCTAATATCAAATATATACAAAGAACTCAAGAAGTTAGACCCCAGAGAACCAAATAACCCTATTAAAAACTGGGGTACAGAGCTAAACAAAGAATTTTCTCCTGGTTGGATTTTAATTTATGAGTTCTAGGATATAAGCCTCAGAAAATATTACATTGTACTTTTAGTTTGTGCCAATTCCAGGCATGTATTTACACAGAGATATATGTTTGTAATAGTTTATAATTTCAGATTTAAGTGTTCTCTGTCTGTCTCTCTGTCTCTGTCTCTGTCTCTGTCTCTGTCTCTCTGTCTCTCTCTCTCTCTCTCTCTCTCTCTCTCTCTCTCTCTCTCTCTCTCTCTCTCTCTCTTACAATGACCCAAACAGTTAAAATAGTGAATACTCATGTAGTCCTGAGCATTGCAAACATGGCTCTAGCAGTCCTCGCCCTTCCCCTTTTCCTCCTCCTTTCTGAACCAATGATTACATTCCTAAAGCTAAACACAAAGGTCTACTCCCTTATTGAGATACTTCTTCCTCCTGAGGCTGACCACCAATGTCCAACTTTCACAGCACTGAAGGCCAACAATCATAGGCCCACTTTTGGCTACCCTAATTATCACATTAGTCAATCAAAAATAAACAACTCATCCTAACACATGTGTCTTAGTTAGGGTTTCTATTCCGGCACAAACATGATGACCAAGAAGCAAATTGGGGAGGAAAGGGTTTATTCACCTTACAATTCTACATTGTTGTTCATCACTAAAGTTAAGTCAGGACTGGAACTTAAGCAGGTCAGGAAGCAGGAGTTGATGCAGAGGCCTTGGAGAGATGTTCCTTACTGGCTTGTTGTAGCCACCTGTGGCTAAGGGAACCCAGATCACCTGGAAGGAAAGCTGGGGCTGAAATAGAACGGGCTTGTGAGAGAAATAAGGAGCCAAGACAAGTTTTCTGATCAAGGCTTGATGTTTAATTGGGAGCTCCAAAATTAAAGGTGGGGGAAAACCATTCCCCCAAAGGCTGGGAACTCATCTGCAAAGCTGGTTTGGTTGCTCAGCTGGTGGCTGGTCCCTCTCTGGAATCCACAGGTCCTTCCTTAAAGAACAATGGAGAGCTCCACCCTAGGTGGAACATAATCCTGAAATTCCCACTCAAAGGCTGGGGAAGAGGGCACAGCTTGCTTCCTTTGGCTTACTCAGCCTGCTCAGGGATGGCACCACCCACAATGGTTCCTCCTCCTTTATCACTAATTGAGAAAATGCCTTACAGATGGATCTCATGGAGGTACTTCCCCAACTGAAGCTCCTTTCTCTGTGATAACTCTAGCCTGTGTCAAGTTGACACACAAAACCAGCCGGTACAGTTAGAATCCAGAAAACCAGGTAAACTTAGCAGTGAAGATCTGTAAGCAACTTTACATACCAGGGAGGGGGGGGGGGGCTTTCCAGGATGGATAAGGACATTTTCTTGTAAAGGGGATAATTATTCTTCCCATCTTCTTAGCATGCTTTCTGTAAGCCAGCCTTTCCTGAGTGGTAGACTCTTGGCCATGTAATTGAGTGCCTGGATGTTCTATATTTCAACCTAGGGACAGAAGTAAAACTCATATTTCGTTCTTTAGTCAGAAGGCAGTAATTTTCCCCTAATGGGCCTCAATAAAGCCTCGATACCTCCATCTGTGTTTCAGCATTGAGAGGAAAGGCTTCTTGGAGGGAAATTTTGCTGCTGTGAGGGGGGTTTCCTTTCAAGTGTTATACCTCTGGCAAAGGTATCCTGGCATCGGAAGCCAAGGAAAAGAACAAAGTCACACTGTACAACAAACCACACACAAGAGAGATATTAAGAGAGACACAAGATGGTTTGCCTCTACTTAGTCATGAAGCAGGGAACTGAGAAGGAGACAGGCTTATATAGAATTTCTTGAGGGAGGAGATTTCTAGGGTGGAGATTTGCAGGGTGGGGACCTGTAAAATTTCAAGCCCAGTCCAGGGATTGGTGGATTTTGGTAGGTTTTCAAATCTGTAAGTGGGCTTGGATCTTTTACCCTATACCACCTTTACGTGTGGTAACTGAGATGTTGGGTCTTACCTCAGCTCTGAAAGTCTATCCCCAAAGGCCTTCAAGCCTATTTAACTGTCAACCATCACATCTGGTAAGATGACCATGCTTCTGCATATAATCTGTCATCCCTGCTCCTATACACAGCCCTATTGAAAACTGTTAATGTAAAAACTGCAGTTCTCATCTTAAATGGAAAAAGAGATAGTTTTAGGTTTTGTTTTGTTTGTTTGTTTGTTTTGTTGTTGTTTGTTGATTGTTTTTTCTTCTGGAACCATGATGAGAGACTGCGTCCTGGAAACACAGATTTAGGTTATTCTAAATTCCATTTTACAACATGAAAGCAATTTCACAAGAATTTTTGTTTTGGGGAACAAAGTCATTAATCAAAACAATTTAAAAAATGCAGTGATGGGTACACCAGAAGTCAGATACAAAGAGGTCTGAGAGCTTTTCTATAGGCCCAAGATGATTTCTGGTGGTGTTTCAAGCTCTTGGATTAGCAGGAGCCAGTTTTCCACAAAATTAAAAGCTTCTAAGAGGTTTATATTTATAGGCATGAGGTGTTAGTTCATCTACACAGTGGGAAAAGACATTCCAGAATGCTAAAACTAGACAAAGATAATTAGCTTCTGAACGTAACAAAATTCCGATCTTTCCACAGTGCTGTAATTCCTATCAGCCCACAGTCTCTGTAGTCAAACAGAAAATCTTTCCAGAAGTCTTTTCTTCACAGCTTCTTTTCAGGAATTTTCATTCACTGGGTCAACAACACAACATCAACAATGAAGACATTAAGATAAAGGGGGGAAGGCCACTTGGGAAAAGTAAGGGAATTATTGGGAATGGGAAAAGGACAAAGGGACTATGATAAAATATCCTGTGTGTGTGTGTGTGTGTGTGTGTGTGTGTGTGTGTATCTGTCTGTCTGTCTATGTGTGTCTATGTATGCAGACACATATATTCATAATGCACTCTATCATGTGTAATTAGTGTATTACTGTATCATGCTACAATGTTTTATGTAATTATAAAACCATAAAATAAATAAAACATCAATGGAAAAAATTAGAGAACTAAATAAATGGACCCAAATAAGAATTAGAAAAAAAAAAGCACAGATAAATATTTTCTGTGACTATGGTAGAGACAGGAAACTGAAGTCACCCTTCTTGAATTTGCATGAACATTAGCTGAGATGACAAGACAGGTGCAGGCTAGACCCACAGAGACTGGCTCTCTAGTGTTCTTGTCTTGGAATGTTCTTTGGCAGCAGCTGTGAATAAGAATTCTGACTTTGAGAACACGCCCGTGCTAAGGTGACATAAATGGCCTTCCAGCCTTCTCCACCAAAGAGAGGCAAGTGGATGAAGTTCTCCATTCCATCTGTTTGCTGTCCACGTTATGTGACCTAGCAATCACATAATGATCTAGCGAGGCACTGACTCACACACCAACCATGAAGCACACAAATCAAGAGGGTTCCCAGTGTTTCATTTACAGTGTGTTTCTATCCAGATGAAGCCAATGGAGACACTTTCGTCTGTGCAACCTGTACACAGCTCAAAGGCATGATTTCATATCTTTGAGACCTTTATATATGAGTACTGCATTCATGTCATTTATAGCCCTCTTTTTCTCCCCCAATTCCTTTCATGTCTCTCTATTTGCCCTCAAATTACTAAAGGCTTCATGTTTATTATAAATGTGTATACTTATATGTACCTATACATAGTTATGAAATACATAGGTAGATAATAGATAGAACCTCAAAATTCACTTTGTTTATATGTATATGTGCTGTGCATGTCAAGGTAGGCAAGAAAAACTTCACAAGGTATCCTCCCTTACAGGAGGCTGATATTTGCTTCCTATAATAAAGGAAGCAAAATTTTATTATTGGTACTGCAGTCTGAGGTTGTCATTGGTTTCTCTCTATTTTCTGAATGATAAAAATATTAAAAGATTATAAAAAGACACAAGCCTGTATAAGATCTCCATAGCAAGCTATCCTCCCAACCAAAAATTTAAAATAGCATATTCACAGTTTAATATATGCATAGGATAGCACTCTCCTTGTCTGTCTTCTGAGTGCCTCTCACCACACTTTTTGCATTGTGTATAATGGTCAACTCTATATTTGCATATTGCTTCCCAGAGTGCAGTTACTCTGTTTTGTTTCCTATACAGTTTGACTGTCTCAGTACTAATAATATGTGCATATATAATTTCTCCTATATATAATCTATATGTTCATATCTTGAGGAAATGAAAGGATGACTTAAAATCTTACCTAAGCATTAACTTTCTTTTCAAATGAAAATGCAAATTATGCTGATTATTATAACGATTATGCTATCTTGTTATTAGCTAAGTCTAGAAACAGTTTGGTTTCTTTAAAAAAGCCCACATATTTTTAATGTTATATTTTCCGTGGAATTCTCTGCAAATGCTTGTTAATATTCAGTTTTGTAACTTACAGTAATTTTTAAAACTAAGCTGATTTTAAATGTCATTCAAACTTGAAGCATAGCTGTCTCTAGAATCTAAATATCAACTGAACTAAAGATTATTGATTTCTTTTGAGTTTTTTGAATTTGTATGATATTGTATTCTGAATGAACTATTACCTTCTGAATTAATTTTTATTTTATTACTTTTGTATTTGAGTGCTTGCATGTGTGCACACATATTTACAGGCACACATGTGCACAAGTGCCATTGAACTTAGAGGAATTGAGTCTTTCCTTTCATTATGTTGGATTTAGGGACCAAACTTAGGTCCTCATATTGGCAGCAATGGACTTCACAGGTTGAGCTATCTCACCTGGCCCCTAGCTTCCATATTTCATGGTATAATCTGTGCAATTCATGATCATGAGAATCTGGAGACCTTTATTTTAGCAAATGCATATTTCTAATGGCAAATCAAAAGGCTTTCGTGATAAAATAATTGCTGTTTCACAAAGAATAGGGCAATAGGACAACAACAACAACAACAACAACAACAAATCTTAAAAAGCCTTCATGTAAAAGCAAAATTCACTATAAAAGAGCAAAACATACAGCGAATCCCCATTTGGATTAAATGAACACTATTACTGGGCTATTCATAAAATCTCAGTGTGGCACCACATCCCTAGTAAACCTCTATGCAGAGGGAGTGAAGCTATTTTGTATGCCTATCTTTTGTTCTTCATGCATTTTCTCTTCCTCATGTTTACATTACAGAAGGGAAGTTATGGAAATAAAAGAAGCCAACCAAGCAAAGCCACACAGAAGACTGGTGGCCTCAGGAGAAGGAGCAAGAAGCAGAAATCCTCCTGGAATGTTGCTTGCATGACTAACAATACATTTGAAAATTCATTTAAGTGGCATGAGGAGCTACATCATTATTCTCCTGAACTAATTTCTCTTTCCCATGCAACAATGACTGTTCTTCTTATCAACGATTCTCATAATGGAGAGTAGACAAGCAACCACCTCAGCTACATATATTATTAAGATTCCTCCCTTTTAGGCCAGCTGTCCTTGCAATTATATTTTATAAATACATTCTGCATAGCTCCTCTCAATTGAGCACAATAATGTAATTTTACTGAATGACTCTGCAGAAGGTCTAATTGTTTCTTGAAGCAGGGCTCCTGATGTTATTTTGCATTTAATTCGCAACCACATGCTGAAGGTTATCTATGCAGCAACCAATGGAAATGTTTTCCAGGCTAAAAAGTATTTCACATATGTTTTAACCTGTGACTTTGAAACAATTGTATTTTGTGGCTCTAATACACCTGAGAGATTCACTGTATTAAATTATAAGCCTTGCACACATAGAATTAAATCAATGTTCAATGCAAGTATATTCTCACTGAAACATTATTGAAAATATACCTGTATAATCCAATTATCAGCATGATTTATAGCAACTATACCTTTTTATTTATTTATTTTCTATATTCTTTGTTTACATTCTAAAAGCTTTCCCCTTTCCCAGTTCCCCCCTCCCCATATGCCCCATAAGTCCTCTTCTCTCCATCCATTCTCCTATCTTTTCCCATCCCTTTTCTCTGTCCTGGTACTCCCCTACAATGCTGGATCAAGCCTTTCCAGGATTAGGGCCCTCTTCTTCCTTCTTCATGGGAATCATTTGATATGCTAATTGTGTCTTCAGTATTAAGAGCTTCAGGACTAAATAATATCCACTTATCAATGATTGCATTCCATGTGTATTCTTTTGTGATTGCTTTACCTCGCTTAGGATGGTATTTTCCAGTTTCATCCATTTGACTAAAAATTTCATGAATTCATTGTTTTTAATTGCTGAATAGTACTCCATTGTGTATATATACCACATTTTCTGTATCCATTCCTCCACTGAGGGATATCTGGGTTCTTTCCAGCTTCTAGCTATTATAAATAAGGCTGCTATGAACATAGTGGAACATGTGTCCTTATTGCATGCTGGGGAATCCTCTGGGTATATGCCCAGGAGGGGTATAGGCAGGGTCCTCCAGAAGTGTCATGTCCAGTTTTCTTAGGAACTGCCAGACTGATTTCCATAGTGGTTGTACCATCTTACAATCCCATCAGCAGTGAAGGAGTGTTCCTCTTTCTCCACATCCTCGCCAATTCCTGCTGTCTCCTGAGTTTTTAACCTTAGCCATTCTGACTGGTATGAGGTGAAAGAATTGACAAATGGGATCTCATAAAATTACAAATTTCTGTAAGGCAAAGGACACCGTCAAAAGGACAAAACGCCAATCAACAAATTGGGAAAAGATCTTCACCAATCCTACATCCGATAGAGGGCTAATATCCAATATATACAAAGAACTCAAGACATTAGACCCCAGGGAACCAAATAACTCTATTAAAAAATGAGGTACAGACCTAAACAAAGAATTTTTACCTGAAGAAATTCGGATGGCCGAGAAGCACCTTAAGAAATGCTCAACATCATTAGCCATCAAAAGCAACTATATCTTTTAAGTATGTAGATAAAATGTCATGAGTATCTATGTCAATGGTAGCATCTTCTCTACAAAGGTCAACTAAAAACTGGTAACTTATGAGTTGGACCTCAGGTCCAGTGGTGTATTTACAGTGTAAACCTGGCAACCTGAATTCAGTGCCTAGATCCCACAGTAGAAGAAGTGTGCCAACTCCTGAAAGTTGTTCTCTGGTCTTCACATGCATACATGTAGTGCATGGAATGGATGTGTTCTTTCCTCAACAATCCTGTCAAATAAAATTTTAAAGTGATATATTTTAAAATATTTTGAGCCAGTTGACAGTGCCTTGTGGCAACTGTTGTATGTTTCCTTAAGCTATGGTATTTTGCTTTCAAAAGGAGATGCACCTTTTTTTTAAATTAATCAAATGATAACCCCTTCCTGGTTACCCCACCACAAACCCCCATCTCTCCTTGCCCCCTCCCTGTGCTGCTATGATGGTGCCCTTCCACTCACTCACCCATTCCTACCTCACCGCTCTACCATCCTTCCTTGTTATGGCATCAGATCTCCACAGGACCAAGGGCTTCCCCTCCCATTGCTGTCAGATAAAGCCATCCTCTGCTACATATGTATCTGGAGCCATAGATCCCTCCATGTGTACTCTTTGATTGTTGGTTTAGTCTCTGTGGGCTCTGGGTGGTCCAGTTAGTTGATATTGTTCTTCTTATGGGGTTGCGGTTCCCTTCAGCTCCTTTAGTCCTTCCACCAGCTCTTCCATTGGAGTCCCCAGTTCAATGGTTGGCTGTGTGTGTCTGCATCTGTATTGGTCAGATGCTGGTAGAACCTATCAAGAAAAGCTTCCTGTCAGCAAGTGCTTCTTGGCATCAGCAATAGTGTCTGGGATTGGTGTCTGCAAATTGAATGAATCCATAGATGGGGCAGTCTCTGGATGGCCTTTCCTTCGGTCTCTGTTCCATTTTTTGGTCTCTGTCTTTCCTTTGGACAGGAACATTTCTGGTTTAACAATTTTGAGATGTGACCCCATCCCTCAACTGGAGGTCATGCATACCATCTGGAGGTGGTCTCTACAGGTTGTATCTCCCTTTTCTTGCACATTTTGGCTAAAATCATCCCCACTGGGGCCTTTTGCTTCCTGGGCATATGGGACGTTTTAGTGGCTACCCCAGTTTCCCATCCTCCTCTGCTACATTTTTCTATTTGATTTCATGATCCTCTACTTCTCTCCTGTCCCTTCCAGTTCCTGGTCCTGCCTCCCTTTTTGTTCTTCCCCATCTTCTCTCCCTCCCAGGTCCCTCCCTCCCTCTACCTTCTATGATTATTTTGTTCCAGCTTCTATGTAGGATTGAAGCATCCACACTTTGGTCTTCCTTTTTCTTAAGCTCAATATTGTTTTTGTGTTATATTGTGGGTATTCTGAGTTTTGGGCTAATAAATACATATTCTAGTTTGATTTAAAATTATACTCATATAAAATGCAATAGCAAAAATAATAGTTAACATACTGAACATGCTTTCTATTTACTAGGAACACATTACAATTGCATTATTGGCATATACAGATACATTATTGTCATATATCTCTACATATCTTCAAAGAAAAATTTTATTTTCCAAATAAGGAATTTCAAAGCTTAGAAAAAATGGCTTAGCTTGTAACAAGTATAAACAGTTAATGACTGAAGAATGTGGGAATCTGTAAAACATGCTTCACTAAAAAACAGACCAGGCAGGTTGTATTATGCTTATTAATTTTTATATATGTGTGTATATTCTTTAAGATGTGATTTATGTAAGAGGAGTGTAAGAGTAGAATTAGAATTTCTCATATGGATGTTGGTTAAACAAAACAGTAGGAATATTTTAAAAGTGCAGTTCTAAATTCTATGACACAATTTTTTTAAAAAATGATTTTTTTCTTTCACTTGTTTGGTTAGAGTTACCTGAAAATATTTTATATTATTTGTAGCCATTGTTAAGGATGCTGTTTCCCTAATTTCTTTCTCAGCCTGTTTATCAATTGTACAAAGGAAGGCTACTAATAAAATACCTGGTATTTTATTTCTTAGTTAGGATTTTACTGCTGTGAACAGTCACCATGACCAAGGATACTCCTAAAAGGACATTTAATTGGGGCTGGTTTACAGGTTCAAAGGTTCAGTCCATTATCAGCAAGGCAGGAACATGGCAGCATCCAGGCATAGTACAGGAGGAGCTGAGAGTTCTTTTTTTTTTTAATTTATTGATATCTTCATCCGAAGGCTGCTGGCAGAATTTCTTCCAGGTAGCTGGGATGAGAGCCTTAAACCCACACCCACAGTGACACACCTACTCCAACAGGACCATACCTCCTAACAGTGCCACTCCCTGGGCTGAGCATATACAATCCATCACAAATAGTCACAAAAGTGGGGTAAGAATGATGACAGTTGATGTGGCCATTAAAATGGAATATCAAGGATTCCTTATATATTAGAGCACTTTGTACCATGAAATACTGCAGGCTGCATATGGAAAATAGCCATACTTGGAATAAATGGAATCTTTCTTTATATATCTTACGTTTTTAAAGTTTTTTTTCTTTTTATTTTCTATATTCTTTATTTACATTCCAAATGTTTTCCCCTTTCTGGGTTCCCTTCTCCCCATCAATCTCATAAGCCCTCTTCCCTCTGTCCATTTCCCAATCACCCCCCTCCCATTTCCCTGTCCTGGTACTCCCCTAGAGTGCTGGATCAACTTGGAAAGAACCCAGATGCCCTTCAATGGAGGAATGGATACAGAAAATGTGGTATATTTACACAATGGAGTACTACTCAGCAATTAAAAACAATGAATTCATGAAATTCTTAGGCAAATGGTTGGAACTGGAAAATATCATCCTAAGTGAGGTAACCCAATCACAAAAGAATATACATGGAATGCAATCACTGATAAGTGGATATTAATTAACCCAGAAGCTCTGAATTCTCAAGTTTTCTTTTTCAAACTCAGAAAACAAAAGGTAACTTTTATTTAGAAATGTAATATCAACCACAGAGCAATGGAGTTTTTTGGGGTGGGGCAAGGCACAGGCTGGTTCTAGACAGACTAATTTTTGATCTATCTTATACAATGCAGTTTTTTCTGTGGCTTTTGACTGTTGACTAGACTTCTTTTCTTGACCAAAGTTCAAGCGGGATCTTGTGATCCCCTCTGCTCATTGAGTGGGACCTTGGGCTTTGGATTTGGTGTTAAGAGTTTGTATTGAGAGAGAGAGAGAGAGAGAGAGAGAGAGAGAGAGAGAGAGAGAGAGAGAAGACAGAGGAGGGAAGACAGAACAAACAGGAGGTCTCCCTTAGTCATGATGAGCCAGCAGCACATGAGGGACTGAAATGCCTTCTCAGGACCCCAGACTGCGGGAGCAGAAATAACCCAGGAAGATTCAGACACTGCTGCTGGTAAGCAGTAGGTGCCACCCTGACTGGTGGATTGTCCCGGGAGGAGGCAATGTGGCTGCGGTCCCGAACCAGGAGAAGCAGCACTGGATATACACATATATGCTTATTTGTGCTTTTATTGTTACGGCGGTGCTGGAAGACTTGAGTAGACTCAGTCAATATTAGAAGAAAGACAAAGCAACTTAAAATAGATGATATCATAAAGGTGTTGCAGTGCCACAAGCCTGTGTGAACATCATAATTTGAGACAAGGCTACCCGACCAGCCATGGCACCCCTGTCATGGATACCACCAACTACTCTAGCCTCATGTCAGGCTTGAGATGACTGCAGATTTCCTGAGAGAACAGGAGAGTAGAAAGCAGTCTCCACTCCCTCATCTCCTCACAGCAGACCGGGTGTACTCAGGTGCTGTGGTGGAGTGTGGAGAGAGGCAGGTGGGTGGGGCATGGCCTTTCGGCCATCTTTCTTTCTTTCTTTCTTTCTTTCTTTCTTTCTTTCTTTCTTTCTTTCTTTCTTTCTTTCTTTCTTTCTTTCTTTCTTTCTTTCTTTCTTTCTTTCTTTCTTTCTTTCTTTCTTTCTTTCTTTCTTTCCTTCCTTCCTTCCTTCCTTCCTTCCTTCCTTCCTTCCTTCCTTCCTTCCTTCCTTCCTTCCTTTCTCTCTCTCTCTCTTTCTTTCTTTTTGCGATTTGAGTGAGATATCACCACTAATCATTGGCCTTTCAATGTTAGGTCATCAGTTGGTGGCCCTGTGTGAAGAGGCGTTGGGGGTGTGGCCTTGCTGGCGGAAGTATGTCGCTGGAGGCAAGGTTTGAAGTTCTCTCTGTTTCCTGATTTGGGTCTGTTTTGTGAGCTCTTGGCTACTGCTGCCCCCATGCCTGGTGCGTGCTGCCACTCCTCCCAGCCACAGTGGAGACGGACTATTACTGCTCTGGAACTGGAAAAGGAATTGGACGAAAATATGACCATATTTCATTGTATACCTGTATAAAAAGAAAGTCTTAAAACAATAATGAATTTCAACCAAAAACAATGCCATTAAACACATTAGATAGTATCTTCTAATACTATCTAACAGGTTTATGCAAAAAAAGGGAAGTGGCTCTTGATTAGCACTATTTATCTTAATTAAGATGTTTTTAATATTACAGAACATAAATAATTTTCAAGTAAATTTTCTTATACTCCTTGGGACTTCTTGAAGAGCATTATTTAATTATTTTATTAATTTATTATTAATTAATTGATTTATTAATTATTTAATTGATAATATGTCAATTATCAAGTCATAGTTTTACAATATTATTTGTTTATTTGGCTCTATATTAATAGTTTCACAATCTGTGCAGGCAAGATGCAGTGTCATGTTTTCAAGTAGGACTGTGAACATTTTAGTCATGCTCAGACATGTGCAGTCAACTTTCATTACCCTCTGAGATGTATATACTTTATGATTACACATGCCCACACCCAGTGAATATTTATAACTATCGGCCATAGAACCTTCAATATTACAGGCTAGGCTGTACTGAATGCAACCCTCAGTGGTTGAAAAAACTGTGCACACCATTCACATTTCTTATTACAACGAGAACTGAAAAGTTCTTATAAAAAATAGGTGGATTGTGTGCACTCATGTATGCCCAACATAGCTTCAAAATCTGTATGTGTTTTCTTGTTCGTAAATAAAGATTGTGCAGCTTCATGATTTTTGTTTGTTGATATACAATGTGTATTATATGAATATAAATCTAATTTATTCTTAATTTACCATTTACCTTTACAATAAAGCATTCCTCCTTTGTGCTCAGGTTTTGGAATAGCTAGAAACATAAGCTGCTCAATTTTCACTTTGTAATGTAGATGGTAATGTAGCAGTAAACTCACTGTTACTATTGGGTTAAAAAATACATTGAAATGCTACAGAAAATATCCTACCCCTAACTATAATTTATAGTAATTTGAACTTAATAACATAGGGTAACTTAATACTGTTGCATATCACATTGAATTACACTTTTAGGATTACCATAAAACTAAATACCATTGCAGTCAAATAACTTGCCTGTAAGCCCACATGGTGGGGAGGCTGAAGTACAAATTATCTGAACATGGCAGCTTCAGATCATGTTAGGGATGGAAAAAGGTAAAAGAAAGGAAAGGTACCATGTGCCACAACAATAAATCGAAACTTGGAGATGGAGGCTGGAGGCTCATGATCAAATTGTAAGAGGTTTTGATTAGTCCTTTCCTTGGATGGAAGATGAATACCTCTCACTGGCCTTGTGTGTGTGTGTGTGTGTGTGTGTGTGTGTGTTTCCTCCTCTTTAGAAAACATGAGTCATATTTCGGGAAAGTACACCTGACTTGACCATTTTATGTAAGCAGATCTTTATGGGCATTTTATCTAGATAGTCATTTCCTCTATCAATTAATAATAGTACCTCTATGAAGCCAAATGGTTTTGTACCGAGTAAAAGATTGAAATTGAGAGAGATAATAAGATTAAAAGCTTCTAACAAAGGCCATATGGAAACCTGCTATTACAGAATCTTTCCAAAATGTGACTATGCACATACATGAAAAGAGTTAAATGGAGTTATCCTATAATTGGCAATAATGGTCCTATTAGACATCAGAGGCTAGCAAAAGACACAAGAACAGGTTACATTCTTGGAGTTATTGACCAGACCTCAGGCTGGTCTACAGGCTGTAATCGTCCCAATAGTCATCCTTCAGAATGGAACTTTTAAGATGCTATGGCTAAAGATACCGCATTGTTGAGACACAAAACATGGCAAAACAAAGCTGCTTCTGATCTGGTTGCTCATCTGGATTCTTCAACTTTACTGGCTAGCTTTCATCATGCTTGGGTACTCTGTGTGATAGCGAGGGAGAGAGAAGCAATCCGCAATTAAACCTGTGATCCTTGTGACTACACTAATGACTGACTGGGCAACACATGCTCACTGGTACAAAAGGGGCAATAGAAAATGACTCATTGAATTGAAGGTTCACACCATAAGATAAAACCCATACCTGGCACCATTATTGAGCCACAAAATATTGCCAAGACATATCATAGAACATAGAAGAAACGTATTACTATGCTTCATGGACAGAATATTAAACTATCTCCTATTGACCTTTTTATTATGACCTCTGATTATGGCAACTTTGAACTCTAATCACAGAAGCTAATGTTTACAGTAGATGATCAAGCTAGACATGTATACTTGGCCAAAGTGCAGAAAATAAGAGAACGAAGAATTCTCAGCCTTATATAGAACTATAACCTTCCCTCCAATGTCTGAAGAATCATTGTGACACAGGGGATAGAAAGTGTGAGAGCCAGCATGGTGGGTGTTGGTAAAGAAATTATGTCTGCTCCATGTAGCAGGGTAGCTGCACATATGAACTCATGAATAAGACTTGTTCAAGTCTAGAAGCAGACCAACTCACAGCAGAGAGACAGGGAGGTGGACAAAAATCCCTCCTGTAGGAGAGAGCTATTGGCATTTGTTAGCTGCTGGGAGAGGAATTATACATTTTCAGTAAGAATTTATCCCCTTATAGGACAACCATGTTCAAGTGGGAAGACATCTATTCAAGAATATTTGAGCATGATATTTGGTCTCAATGGTGAAAACGATGGCATGTGTGAATCTGGGGAAAGCTAAAGGAGGGAAGGTAAATATGATCAACACACATACAAAATTCCCAGAGAAGTAATAAAAGCAGATATCGGCAAACGACATCTTTTGTGGTTTGGAATTTAAATATCAGTGTATGAATTTGAAACCCATAGAATGTTGAACCCATAAAAAAAATGTATAAATTTTACAAGGGTTCTAGACAATGTCTTCTATTGTGTTTGATTTGTTTATTATTACCAAAAAATTTAGGTTCTAAAGTAATGAAATATATGACTTTAAATCTCTATTCATGATAGAAAATATATCTGTCTTTCCAAATTTGCTTTATTTTGTTTAATAATGATATACAGTTCTATCCACTTTTCCTCAAATTCTACAATTTCATTCTTATTAAAGGTGAATAAAATTTGATTGTGCAGAAGTTTGACATTTACTTCATTTAGTCATTGTTGATGGGACTCTAAGTTATTTTTATACTTTGGCTATTTGAACAGTACAGAAGTAATATGAAAGTGCAAGTGCCTCTCTATGGTACGCCAACTGAGAATCCTTTGAACGGGTCATCCAGATATTCTATTACTGATCCACTGAATCATTTAGTATTTTAATTTTGTTTTTGTTTTTTCTAGACAGTGTTTCTCTGTGCAGCCCTGGACATCTTGGAACTCACTTTATAGATCAAGCTGGCCTTGAATTCAAATTGGTTTGCACCATCACATCTGGCTTAAAATTTTTTGAGAAACCATTTTACTGATTTCCACAATGGCTATGCAAATGTATGGCCTGTAATAAAGCTTGCTTTTCCTCCACATTTTATTTAACAGTTAGCAGTTATAGTTTGTTTTCCTGATGACAGACCTCTGATAGCATTGACATGAAAACTCAATGCAGTTTCAGTTCACATTTCATTCTTGGTGAAGAATAACTAGCATTCTTTCAAACCTTTATTGGTCATTTTTATTTCTCCTGTGAGCTCTGTTTGTTCAGTTTATTAGTACTTTTTATCAGTTTCATGGTTTGGTTTTTTATTATCTTATCTATTTATAGATTCTAGGTATTTGGCCCGTGTTGAGGTTGCAAATATTTCCTCTCATTCTGTATGATATATATTTATTCTGCTAGATTTTCTTTTGGTTTGCAGAATCTTTATAATTTTAAGACACATTGCTTGAAGTTTTGTGGGATTATTTGCCATGTTGAGTCCTTTTCAGAAAACCCTTGCCTACTTTAACACATTAAAATGTTTTTATCCCAGGTGTTTTCCTCTGGTAGTTTCAGGTATTATATCTTTGGTCTACACTTAAGGTTATTTTAGAAAGATGAAAAATACAGAGCAAGTCACATCTTTCCATGTGCAGACCCAGCTTTCCAAACACTGCCTGTTGAAATGTTATCTTTTTATGGTATTTTCTGACAGGTTTTGAAACAAAGTGCCTTTCACTATGTGGGTTTATTTAGAAATCAGCTATTCAATTATAGTGGTTCACTATGTTTCCAGAACTGTGAGGGTTTGTTACTATGGCTCTGTGGTAGAACTTGAGATTAAGCATTGTGAAACCGCCGGTCCATAAACTTAATACTGCCTTTTGAAATTACAATATCAAATCATTCTAATATCCCATTTTGTATTTTGTTATTATATTTTAAAAATATTCCTCTTTTCACTAAGTCTTCTAAAGAAGAAAATAAAAAACAATTATATTTGATATTAAACTAGAAATATTTATACACTGAATATAGCTTTCTTAGTACTTGTTACATTTTGTAGTTTGTAATTAGGTGAGTCTTACAAAATAATAATACTTTTATCATGTGGAATCATTCAAGCCTTAAAGCAAATAATAACATTTCTGAATTTCATCATTTGAATTAACAAAAGCGACAGAAATGCTCCTAAACTAGAAAGAAGACATAAAGTAATCTCAGTGCCCCAGTTTTCATAAGATTCCCCCACTTAAAGGTAAAAAATGGATAACTGAACTACTGATTAGAAAATGATTTGCTGGATAGACAAGTAGACTTAGTCATCCATCTTCTTATACAGGTCCTTTTCTCGTGTGGCAAATCCATGTGTGCAATTATGTCCTGAAACTGAGGTAATTCATTCCACCAATGGAAGAGCAATATGTTTGCAAAGACAAAGAAATGAATTTATTTCTTCATCTCCACTCGAGAGCATGCACCTCCGTGTTGGGATGAATCAGCACTCAAATTTTGCCCCATTCCCCAAATCTTCATCAGGAGCTGATGATGCTTACTGATCAATAATTTTAGAATGTCATAATTCTAAACTTTAGTTTCTCACGGCATTGGCATTTTTCAGGCTAAATCCAATCTTGCAGGATTTATTATTTTTTAATTTTGAAACAGTTATTTTAAAATTTCCCCACCTGGCTAAAAGAGAGAACCTATTTGTCTGGGAAGACTGAAAAAATTATGCAAACAATGGAAGCCAAAAGATATTCTAATTGTAAGTCCTTGTAGATGTAATATATTCTATTACATGCAAGGTTCTCTGTGAGCTAACATCCAGTTAATGGTAATTAAAATGAAATTGAACAAGTATTCTAATGTTTGTGAGTTGAATCTTTGGTTATAGAGACTTGCATTAAAAATTTGTGTTAAGATCTTAGAAAGTTTTAAAATAAGAAATACAATTCGAAAGAAAATTAAAACTTTCATACAATAAAATGATATTCATTTATTTCAGTGATTAATATTTTAATCACAATATATCAAGCTCTGTGGTGTATCAAATACCAAGTAAAAATGAAATGTCAATACAATCTTGAAAAACTAATCAGACGTCTTTTCTTCATTCTACTTAGAAGGTCAATGTAGTGTACAGTTAGATAGCTGTCCTGTGAACAATTAATGATCATGCTTGAACTGGCTCAGGTTATTAGAAATAGTTGTTCACAGTCATAGGAAATTCATGGTTATTTTACACCTTTAGAAAAACATTAGTTCCAGCCAATCCAAGCTTATTCCCGAGGAAGTTCTGAATTACATACTTCCTACACCTGTGGAGCATGTTATGCTCCTCAGTCAGCTAATTGCACTAATGCCTGAGATAGTGACCATAGCTATGAGATCACTGTCTGTGCGACTTTGTCCAGGCTGTGTAGTTTCAGCAGGGTATGGCGGAAAGCAAGCAGAAATACAAGTGTCTTTCATTGTCCTGTGGCTACTGTACAGTTTCCAGCCTGTGCAAAACTGTTAGCAAAACCACCAACCAGAAACTTTGCTTTTCACTTTTTCAACTACATCGATTTACTAGAAAGCAAATTTTTCCATATGTATTTGATGTAAACATGCTCCCTGTACTTTTTTGTAGCTACTTCCTTCTGTAATCATCTGTCCCATGAAATCTAATTCAATAGATAGGAAGAAACATCACCATTTACGTGAAATACTGCTATCAGGGAAGTTGAAAGGAGCTGAAGATGTTTGCAGCCCAACAATATGAACCAACCAGTACTCCCCCACCTCCCACCCCCCACCCCCTACTCCCCTACCCCCCATCCCCCACCCTCCACCTCCCTCACCCCTGAGAGCTTCCAGGGACTAAACCACCAATCAAAGACTCCACATGGAGGGACCCAGGCCCTCCAGTTACATATGTAGCAGAGGATAGCCTTTTCAGACATCAATAAGAGAAGAAGCCATTGGTCCTGTGAAGGCTAGATGCCCCAGTGTAGGGGAATGCCAGGTCAGGAAAGTGGGGGTAGGGCTGGTTTGTAAACAGGGGGAGGGGGAATGGGATAGGAGGTTTTTGGAGGGGTAAGGAGGAAAGGGAATAACATTTGAAATGCAAATAAAGCAACTATCAAATAAAAAAATAGCTTGTCTTTACACAGAAAGAAGTCATATGAACAACTTTTCTCATTCGAATGTGTTAAATCTCAAATGCAAATTATAATAAATCAAGCTTAGGTTTTTCAGTAACTTCAGTATATCTTCCTGAATATAAGTCATAAAGCTGTAGAAACAGTAAATCAATTTAGAAGTGTCTAAATACAAAATAAAATGTGATGATTTATTCTGTTTGGGGTGTTTTGCTATAACATCTACACTATTTTGTTTTAACACATGATTTAAAAGGCATGAATAAAAGTATATTAAAAAATCTGTCTTAAAGTAGAAATAAACAGTGATTCTTTTTCCTAACATGGCTATTTAGTAGCAATATGACACTTTAGTAGTTATTGAAAATTTGTCTGGAAATATAAATTCTGCTCCATTAGACTTGGCAAAGAATAAATAGGAAATATATACAGCTCATTTACTATTTTATAAATACATATCATAAGTTCTATATGTTCATCCAATTGGAGGCAAATGACCAATTCATATTTTCTAAGACTAATTGAATTTGAGTTGGAAAAAAAAAAAAACCTTTGAAAATCAATTGTGAAGCTGACCAGAAAGATTTCCCATCCATCAGAAATTATTCTCTAAATATATTTTATGCGATATGCCCAGTGGGTTCTCACTTATCTTTAACATGAGTTTCGGGGCATATTGGATAAATTTCACTCAGTATCTTAACAAAGAAAAAAATAAAACGAAATTTACAGTGAAGCAAAATGAGTACACTATATGTTTAAGAAAATTGTATGCAATTCTTATTTAGAACAGTTGTACCAAGTGGTTGGTTATTTAATTACAGTTGTTCATGTTACTTAAGATTAATTCAGTGAAGGCTTTTAATGGGTGTTTTAAGAGGATGGCTTGTTAATCAATCGAGGAAATAATCAAATTACTTTTACCCCCAAAAGAGTGTCTTTATGTTAATGTAGCACATTCCAGTGTGTTTATTCTGTTCTCAGAAACTTCAAGTGAGTAAATGATTTTAATCAAACTTTTCTGGGCTTTCATCAACATTACAGCTGATCATTACTCTCTAGTATAAGTAAGGAAATTATAAGCAGAAGCGTTTATGGCATAAGACCATATGCGAGGTACTTTTTGAGTTTTGAAAGGCTTCTGTATCCTCTGACTGTGGAATTCTTTTTTTGTTGTTTTTGTTTTTGTTTTTGTTTTTGGATTTGGTTTTTTCGAGACAGGGTTTCTCTGTATAGGCTTGGCTGTCCTGGAGTTCCTCACTCTGTAGACCAAGCTGGCCTTTTGCCCTGTTTTCTCTTGGCTGGCATATCTTACTACTAGTAGAGACTGTTCTAGTATCTGTTTGGCCCAGAACCTGAGGTCTATTATATATACTTTAGGTCCCTTGACTGATTGGACAAGCTTCTTATCCCCTAAATATAAATATATTGAAAATTTCTTAAAAAAAATTTTCCTTAGTCATTCCATTTGTTTACATCTCAAATGCTCTGTCCCTTCCAGGTTAGCCCTCTACAACCACTTACCCCTCCATTTTGACTCTATAAGGATCTCCCCCACCCACCTACCCACTCCTGCCTTAGGGCTCTAGCATCTCCCTACACTGGGGCATTAAGCCTCCACAGGGCCACAGGCTTCCTCTTCCATTGATTTCAGACAAGGCCATCTTCTGCTACATATATATGTGTAGCCATGGATCCCTCCCTGTACACCCCTGGTTGGCAGTTTAATCCCTGGGAGCACTGGGTAGTCAAGCCTGCCAACAGTGTTCTTCCCATGGGGCTTTAATCCACTCTGCTCCTCCAGTCCTTCCAAGATCTCCCCCACTGGGAGCTCAGTGAGGTTGGCTGTGAGAATTTGCATCTGTATTGGTAAGGCGCTGGGAGAACCTTCCTGGGAACAGCCCTTTTAATTCTTTAGAAGTAGCATAGATTATAGCAATGAGGTGCACCAGAAATGTATGTGTTATTAGTCATGTAAATTTGTAAAGATAAATTAGATAACTCAGTAAATGATGTCAATATGGTCATTTTATTCACAATTTATATCACAATAGACAGTAGATGTCAATCCAAATTATGAAACTATTAACTACCTGTAAAATTTGTCAGTAAATAGGCTATAACTTTGGGACATAAAGATATCCTCTACAACAAATGAGGTATAAATGAACACAAATTTATTAGTTTTCTTTTAGTATAAAAATTATTTGAGGTAATTGACATAGAAACAGCTGCTTAGCTCACCATTTTGGATGACACGTCTCGTATCCAAAGGCCCTAACAATCACTTTGGGTCACTTCTCAGTGCAGAAGGCAGTAGTTGAAATTATTTGGTGAATTATTAGTGAATTAGAACCACTTACATGGTGTCAGAAAGTAAAGGGAAAGTCAGAATTCTGCCCTACAAGCCCTTGCAGGCACAGCCTGTGGATGTAAGTACCTGCCACGAAGTTTTGCCTCTCAGAGCTACTACTGTTTTCCAACAGAGCCAACCTGAGATCCAAATTCTTAACACATATACCTCTGCCACAAATTAAGAAAAAAATGTCTTAAATTAATATTTATAATATATGCATTGATATTATTTTAATTTTAATATTATATTAAATATGAAATGCCACTACAAATCAGTGTGGAATGTGTGAGTAAACTTTCCCTCAACAGTGAGAGAGAAGCATGATCTCCATTTGTTCTTAGTGAAACTGGCTTTGTAAGTCCTAGACACGGGACACCTAGGGCCATATTAAAATTTGAGCAATACTTCACATTCAATAGACATGGACCCTATAATTCCCATCAACTATGAGAAAAATAATCAAGTTCTTCAAATCTAAGATCTTGCTTTGTGATAATTTTTGTCATTTCTGTGTGAAGCCTCTCTACAGAGTCTAATGAGAACAGTGTCATTCCCCAAGTCTCTACGTGAGTGAAGGCACACTTGTGTGGAAATGCTCAGCTTCCTCCCTGTAAGGGCTTCACTCTGGGTCATTGTGACCCTCTCAATGGTGTACAAGAACTAGGGAGCCTGTCAGCAATTAGGAATGAATATCTATGTCTACGCTGATCACTCAGTGACTCAATGCAACTCACATAATGAACTCACATAAAGCACAGCTTGTGCTTGCCCATCCAAGACCAAGGAGTTCTTTTCTGGCTTTTAAAACAGCATAATAATAGATGTAATTCACCTATAGAATTTGCCTTAAGCAAAACACCTCAAAGTCCTTCAAGTAAGTCTAATGAAAATTTATTGAACCCATATTTTTGGATGACTTGATTTGTGGTCTGCCTTAAAGGCAATAGATAGTGATTAGTAAAATGGAGATGATACTACAATGCAAAAGGTAGTCTCCACTTCTGGTCTACATTCAGTGTATGGACTTAAGGCATAATATTCTTGAGATGAAAACTGACTAACAAGGTACTGTATGCGTGCAACGCCACCTGTCTGCATTTATTTCACCCGATTTCTTGTCCCCCAAATTGCTATTTCCTTTCCAAACAAATTAAGTCATCTGCACATTGTGTGTGCACTCATGTGTTTTAAAGTCAGATACAACATTATTTTCTTCTAGAAAGAATTAGCTCATAAAGTACGCTTTGAGATTAGAGAAATTAAAGTGTCCAAGCAGTTTCAATTTCACTGTTTTGACGCAAACAAGAAAGTTATAAAAGCGAATTTTCAGAGCTTAATTTAGGTAAAATTGTCACTCTGACTTTGTACTTCTTTAAAAGTAATTTCCACTAGGTAAAAGACCCTTGATTAATGCAGAACAATAATTTTGTTTACCTTTAATTAAAAAATACAAACAGCATTCACTAACAGCCAATTATTATTTACAAGTATTAACATTTAATTTCCCTGAATGCCTGTGAAGAGAAGTAATTAATGTTATTTTTGACTTAAGTAACCTGGGAAACAGGTGTGAGCTTTGCCTACACTCATCTAGATTCTAACAGATAGAACCACTCTCTTTATTTAGTTTAAGCTTATGGGCATACTGTAGCTATCTTTAATCCCATGTAGTTTCCCATTAGTCTAATTATAACCTCCTTGTCTGTATTGCCACTTACCAGAATAATTCTTATAAAAAATAATTTTGAGATCAGTGAATGAAAATATTTTTGTAACATGATTTTGTTTATGTGTATGAGTTCTATTGTTCCTGAGAACATTAAAAAATTCATAAAAATATTTTAAGTCATTATATATTTATCCTGACATACAAAATTATGAAAATATTCTCCTTTTTGCCATTTAGGTTTTTCCCTACACATTGTGAAAGAACATGTGCTTACATGGTTTATAGATACTGCTCTTTATTGAAAATACAGTATCTTCTGAGACTCAGCAGAATGATGTGATACATGAAAGAAGAGGAGCATTATAAATGACTGCGAAGCCCAGGTGTGCTAGCTGAACACTGAGACATAATTCTGATCCAGTAGAGAGTGATGATCATAGGCGACTTGGGGCCAATGATGCTGTTTTCTCATTTAAGACTTAGTCACAACTTCTTGGAAGAAATGTAATCATGCATTTTAAAATGGATGAAATGGTTTAGATGTACTTGAGGCAGATCACTGTCCATTGGACTACAACAGCTAGATTGTCATATACATTATTTCATGTAAAGAAATACTAGTAGGATTTAATGCTAAAATTTTTTATGTTGCCATTTTAATTTTAAACAATATTCTGAAAACACTTTTTAAAAATAATTCCCCAAGGAAGCATCTCATTCCTTCTTTTATTCTAATAACTTTTTAAAGATTAGTGGATAAAAATGTTCTGCTACTGCACTGGGTGGTTTTGAGTCAACGTGACATAAACTGGAGTTATCACAAAGAAATGAGCCTCCCTTGAGGAAATGCCTCCATGAGATCCAGCTGTAAGGCATTTTCTCAATTAATGATCAAGAGGGGAAGGGTCCCTTGTGGGTGGTCCCATCTCTGGGCTGGTAGTCTTAGGGTTTATAAAAAAGTAAGCTGAGCAAGTCAGGGGAAGCAAGCCAGTAAGTAACATCCTTCCATGGCCTCTGCATCAGTTCCTGCTTCCTGGCTCTATTCTTGCACCTGTTGGTTGTCAGGGTTGATTTGAGTGATCTTCTCTCTAAGTGAGCATTGCTTTCCTTTTTTACCATGTGAAATGTGTATGTCCTTCCTGAAGTTGTACTCTAGGTGGCAGAGAATAACTTTCTGGGATGGGAGGAGCCCTTTTATTATTAGATAAATTCTTTATTTACAATTCAAATGTTGTCCCCTTTCCTGCTTTCCCCCTCCCACCCAAAAATCCCCTAACCCATCCCTGCTCCCTCTGCTCACCAACCCACCCATTCCAACTTCCCTGTCCTGGTATTCCCCTATACTGAGGCATTTAGCCTTCTCAGGTCCAAGGGCCTCTCCTTCCTTTGATGTCCAAAAAGGCCATCTTCTGCTGCATATGCATCTAGAGCCATGGGTCCTTCCATGTGTACTCTTTGGTTCACAGTTTAGTCCCTGGGAATTCTGTGGATACTGGGGGCTTCATATTGTTGTTCCTCCTATGGTGCTGGAGGAGCGTTTTAAAGTCACAAATATATGGAGTAGCTGCCTTGTCCTTCAAGAGCCTCCAAACAAACTCTTGAGAAGACCATAAAAGCAAGGGAGATGACTCAAGGATAGAAGTACTTTTTCAATAAGCCTGGAGGCATGAGTTTGGATCCCTCATACGATCATGAAATTCTAGATGTGTCTAGTTGTACATTTGAAACTTCTACTGGTATAGAAGTGTGTACTGGGTGTAGTGTACTGGGTAGGAGTGAGTATAAGGTATAGATGTGGGTATTAAGGAGGGTATTATGTAGGGGATTCCGAATTGTAGTTTGCTCCACAGCTAGCCTAATCAAGGATGAGTGAGAATAACGGATGATTAAGGAACTCAGACAGGCAGTGATAGAGCAGAACACTTAATGTTCTCCTATGGCCTTGTATACACTTATGAGGATTCACAGAAATACATACATACACATGCACACACACATACAGAGAGAGAGAGGAGAAGGAGAAGGAAAAGAAGGAAGAAGGAAGAAGAAAAAAGAAGAAGAAGAAGAAGAAGAAGAAGAAGAAGAAGAAGAAGAAGAAGAAGAAGAAGAAGAAGAAGAAGAAGAAGAGAGGAGGAGGAGGGAGGGAGAGAGAGATGCATATATTTACATGGCCTTCTAGAACTGTGATATTCTGGGTCTGGTAATATAAAAATAATAATTAAAAATAACATACTTATATAACCATTACAACAGTGAGCTAGCAAGCACTCTGACCAAAATATCTTCATTAGATGCCACAGTTAATAGAAACAATATCATCACCGATTGCAATATTGTCTGAGGTATTCTTCATGACTGTACAACAATACAGCCCATTTCATCTTTGAAAAAGATGTGTACTTTTATTATTCCAATCATGTGTATGATTTTTTAATTTAATATATTCTTTATTTACATTTCATGTAAGTTTCCCTTTCCTGGATCTCCCCTCCCCGAAAGTCCCATAAGCCCTCTTCCCTCCCCCATTCCTCAAACCACCCCTTCCCACTTCCCTGCCCTGGTGTTCCCGGACCCTGCTGCACCGAGCTTTTCCAGGACCGGGGACCACTCCTTCCTTCTTCTTGGGCATCATTTGCTATGTGCATTGTGTCTTGGGTATTCCAAGCTTCTAGGCTAATATCCAGATGTCCCTCAACAGAAGAATGGATATAGAAAATGTGGTATATATACACAATGGAGTACTATTCAGCCATTAGGAACAATGAATTCATGAAATTCTTAGACAAATTGATGGAACTGGAGAACATCATCCTAAGTGAGGTAATCCAGTCTCAAAAGAACACTCATGGTATGCACTCACTGATAAATGGATATTAGTGTATGATTTTTGAAATGAAAATGCATGAAATTTAGCTCCAAGTTGTCTAGTCGATCCAGAACATCATCCAGTGTGGGTTTAAGACTAAGTGTTTCTCGAGACCCAAATAACCTATGCCATAGACTAGCTATGTAAACCTAATTACATCACTCAATATGTACTATAAAGCAAAATCATAGTACTCACCTGACTGGACTTTTCAAAATATTAGAAAAGACAATTTCTTTTTTGCAAGAAAAGTATATCTAGTTTCAAGAAGTGTGATATTAAGTTTTAATTAACTTGATACATTCTAGATCTAAAAACCACATGGGAAGGGAGTCTTCCTCAGGGACTTTCCATTGTCAGGTTTGTCTATTATCTGGTTGTCTATGAGTTTGTCTTGGGGGGAGCCTTTTCAAAAATTTAATTCAATAAGGAAGATCTGCTCACTGTGGGTGGTTTCATTCCCCACATAGGGGATTCTGAAATGCAAAAGGGTGAGTGAAGCAACATGGTAAACATGGTACCATGCCAGCCTGCACAAATTCCCTCTGCTCTTGACCATGAATATAATATGACTATTATTATATTAAGTGCCTCAAGTCCTTGCTCCTTTCAATTCCCTTCTGTAATAGACTGTAACCTGGAGCTGTGGCCTAGAGTAAACTCTTCCTCTTCTATATTGCTTTTATTCTTTTGCCATCCTATTTTATTACAGCAACAAGAAATGAAAGAAAGGCAAGGGTCTGACACTGAACGCTAAGAACAAAAGTAAAAGAACACAGAGATAACAAAAGGAATCTAAAAATACCAACATATGGCTTATATCAGTGAAGTGCTATCTCTCACCAGTCCACAACAGTAACAAAGCTCTCTTGGTAGTGCTCCCTCCGTATTCAGCACTCACCTAGAAGAGTTTGAATGTGAAGAAGTCAAGAAAATGAGAAAGAAGTGCATTATATTATAACTCTGCATCTTTGGTTTTCTTCTTGATAAAGATTCACCTCACTGTGAAACTAGCTTCCCTAAATTCTATGATTATCCTAGCCCTGGAGTTTGCTCACGAAAGCTTCTGTAGGAGTTGACTGGGTCTAAAATCAAAGGGGGAGTAGTAGATACACAATGTACTGGCTGGTTTTGTGTGTCAACTTGACACAGGCTGGAGTTATCACAGAGAAAGGAGCTTCAGTTGGGGAAGTGCCTCCATGAGATCCAACTGTGAGGCATTTTCTCAATTACTGATCAAGAGGGTAGGGCCCCTTGTGGGTTGTACCATCTCTGGGCTGGTAGTTCGGGTTCTATAAGAGAGCAGACTGAGCAAGCCAGGGGAAGCAAGCCAGTAAGAAACATTCCTCCATGGCCTCTGCATCAGCTCCTGCTTCCTGACCTGCTTGAGTTCTAGTCCTGACTTCCTCTAGTGATGAACAGTAGTGTGAAAGTGATAGCTCAATAAGCCCTTTCCTCCCAACATGCTTCTTGGTCATGATGTTTGTGCAGAAATAGAAACTCTGTCTAAGACATACAGCGAGTAGTCCTTTAACCACTGAGGGCTTGTAAGGGAAATCTGAGAAGGTGTTCAGAGTACTTGTCATATTGAATTAATATTGGTTAAAGCACTTAAAAGAATACACAGTGATGGGAGATAATTGATGTGTTTACTGTTACCATTTTCAGACTGCTGAGGAGAGTGTGAAGCAAGAATAAGGCGTGTAATAAGAGGGTTCCTTTTGACAATACTTCAATTGGGACTCTAATCGCCCCAAGATTGGTTCGTATGTCACAGGTTAAATGAGGCATAATTACAACTCCATTTAGCAGATCAAAAACTCAAAGAAGGTGCTATAAGTAGTCAAGTACTCCAGCTTTTACCTAACGAAGGAAAGGAGTAAATCCATCAGATCAATTTCAACCCAGGGTCAGCTCTAATTTAGAAGATGACAGATGTGTCCAGTACGGCTCACAGGAAAGAGGAAAATAATTCTGTTAGAGTTGCGGAATGGGTGCCAGGACAATAAATAGAGAACACTGACTTTCTCTGTGTGGGTTTTTATTTAGTAGCATCTCTTTAAGGCTTCGAGCGGCATGCTGGAATGCATTACTGAGGGGAATGGAGTCATGGAATATGTCACGAAAGGACAAACAGCTATAACTTTGCAGGAGCAAGGCACAGAAAGTTTCTAGTAAATGAAGTTCTGATGGGAATCACAAAGATGAACCAGACTGATGCCTTGTCAATGTGGATCATCTGGTGGGAGCCACAAGATGCCTCTAGAAAGAAACGCTAAGAACACGAAAGTGAAAACAGTAATTATCTGTGTATGCTCTCCTCTTTTTCTATCACACATTCTGGTTCTTTGTTAAAGAATTCCTTAAGATATTTTTTAAAAAACATTTTTGTCTTACAGTATTTCAGAACCATCTGTTCATCAGATTTTGACTTCTGTAAATATCCAGTGTAACTTTACTATGTAAATCTAGAAGCTGACAAAACAAAATTTGTTCTCTGTACCTTTAACCAATTTTTCAGAAAAAAAAAAACAAAGGAATGCTGTTTTGTTTCATTCTAATTAATATCATTAAAATGGAAAGGGACCACATGTACAGGGCCTGCCTGTTTGCATGTTAAGTGGGATTCCCTCCTTGAAGACATTTTTGCACCATCAAGGGATTAAACTGGCAGTTGTCAGCCTGTTGTCATGCAGACCACAGAATTTGCCCCTCCTCCTTCTTGTCCAGTGCAGATTCATGCCAGATGCCCAGAATAAAGGGCTGGGTTTCAGAATCTGACAGTCAGCAAAGGGGGAGGGTGCGTTGCAGAAAGAGACACGGATGGTCTCAGTATTCTGAAATCCTTGAGAGTCCTGGAATGTGAGTTTTGAACATTAATTGTTTCATGCTCAGGCTGGGGCTGCTTTCAGATCCCCAGTTTAGGATCCTTGCATGGTCTGATTGAGATTTGTCCCGACCACACTGTGTTTTTAAATTCAGGACAATGTAGTTGAGTTTTAAAAGGATTGTTAAAAAGCACCAGTGTACGTGTTTTGTTTGTTTGTTTGTGTCGCTGAAGTAAACACAGATGAGGTTAACAAGAAAGGATCTTTGTTTGAAGCTTAGGGTGTGTGCATTGAAGTCAGTCTCCTGTGCCTGTGTGCCTGGCAGAATGCTGGGGATCCTGGGCTAGAGAACGAACTACTGGGAAGACATTGGTTTCCTTGCTCTTTTCTCTGATGTTTAGGAAATCTAAGATAATACTGCTATTCACCTTATTTTTCTGTCTTCAAAAATGATACGACAACAATAAATCGTGTGGGGTTTTAGTTCATGTGTTAATATTGTAATAATTTAATTATAGATAAATTCAAAATTTGATCCTAAGAATCTCTAGCCATTTTCCTGGTATTTATTTACACGTTCTCTTTCTAAAATATTATTTAAGGTAATAATGTTAGAACTATACAAATACGTATCCATGAGAATGCTTAGGAAAGAGAGGCCCTGGCAGAACCTTACAAATACAGAGGCAGATGCTCACAGCCAACCACTGGACTGAGCATGGTCCCCAATGGAGGAGTTAGAGAAAGGACTATAGGAGCTGAAGGGGTTTGCAACCCCATAGGAAGAAAAAAATATCCACCAACCATACACCCCCCCAGAGCTCCCAGCTACTAAGCCATCAACCAAGGGGTACACATGGCTCTAGCTGTATATGTAGCTGAGTATTGCCTTGTCAGGCATCAATAGGAGGAGAGGTCCTTGGTCCTATAAAGATGCCCCAATGTAGGGGAATCGAGGGTGGGAAGGAGGGAGTGGGGTGTGTGGAAGAACACCCTCATAGAAATAGGGGGAGAGAGGACTAGATAGGGGTTATCCAGGAGAGGGGGAACTGGGAAAGGGGATAACATTTGAAATGTAAATAAAGAATATATCCAATAAAAAATATAAATGTGAAAAAACAAAAAGTTCTCCAGAGCAACATGACAGTACTGTTTGATAACCATGCATCAGGACATGTGATAAACCTATTGTGTAATGTTTGGGGAAATCATTAATATGCACAACTCCCTGACTCTTGTAACATTTGTGAAGTATGAACTAGTTCATCTGACCCTGTGGGATTGCTGAGTTGCTAAGGGAGTTGAATAGAACAATGCATGTCAAAGATAGAATAAATGTTAAGGATTTTCTATTTCATTCTTGACTACAGAAAGGCTGGAATATACTGCTCCAACATTATTTGAAGATGCAATTATTGTCTATATTCAAACTGCAGTAAGTTTATGCAAATGAAAATTTAAGAACAAATAGGCTTCACAAAGATGACTAGCTTTAAGACTAGCAAGCACAAAGATAAATCTAATATAGTTCAAAGAAAAAAATAACTAGAATATAGCACTGAAAAAATGTTTACTGTATAGTGCAACTGGGAATCATATCCAGACAGTCTGATTCTACAGTCTACATCCCTCGCATCTATAGGCAATCAGTGCTCAGACAACATTCAAAACTGATGAAAGATGATGATATCGTCAGTAAAACAAAACTTGAGAGCACATCACTCATAGATTCCTGCAGAACTAACATCAAGTCTTAAACTTAGAGAGAAGAAACAGGAAACAGAATGAAATGTTTTAAATTAAAAACAAATGAGCATATTTTATTCCTATTTGTTATTGTATATAAGCAATGAGTATTTCTAGTAATAACTATTAAACACTTCTTACATTTAATTGTAAATTTTGAATTTCTTGTTGCAACAACAGAGTTCATTGCTGATTAAATTATCAAAAGGCAAAAAAAAAAAAAAAAGATTTCCATGGGTTCCTAATTTCTCATTTTGACAATACAAATTGTCATTTTGACAGGGTCTGGAATCAAATAGGAGATGGGCCTTTGGGTATTTCTCTGAGGAGTTATCTTGACGACATTAGTTCACGTGGCAAGAGGCATCTTAAATGTGGACAGAATCTTTCCCTGCGCAGAGGATCTTGGCCTTTACTGAAGGAGAGGCAGCTAGGGCCTAAGTAGCAGGCACCATCCGTCCTTCTCCTTTCTGTTGTAGATGTCATAGGACCAGCTGTTTAGTGCAGTGATGGCTTGGCTTCCTTACCTTGATAAATGCTATCTCTGAACTGTGAGGCAAAATAACCCCTCTACCCTTTTTAGTTTGTTATGTCAGGGAGAGAAACTGTACTGGCTAGTGTTGTGTGTCAACTTGACACAGGCTGGAGTTATCACAGAGAAAGGAGCTTTAGTTGGGGAAGTGCCTCCATGAGATCCAGCTGTGGGGCATTTTCTGAATTAGTGATCAAGTGGGGAGGGCCCCTTGTGGGTGGTACCACCTTTGGGCTGGTGCTCTTGGGTTCTATAACAGAGCAGGCTGAGCAAGCCAGGGGAAGCAAGCCAGTAAGAAACATCCCTCCATGGCTTCTGCATCAGCTCCTGCTTCCTGGCCTGCTTGAGTTCCAGTTCTGACTTCCTTTAGTGATGAACTGCAAAGTGGAAGTGTAAGCTCAATAAACCCTTTTCTCCCCAACTTGCTTCTTGGTCATGATGTTTGTGCAGGAATAGAAACCCTGACTAAGACAAATTGGTACCAGCATAGTACCATTGTCATTCCTGTGACAACCTGACCATGTTTGGGGGAGGATTGTGGAAGGACTTTGGAACTTTGAGCTAGAAAAGCTGTGGACAGTTCTGTAGGAGCTTGGAAGACAATGTTACGAACAGTGCAGAAGATGGAGGCCTGGCTTGTGAAATTTCAGAGGGAAGATTAAAGACTCGTACAGTGGCCATGTTTTGATTGTGAAGATTCTGTGGTTTTGGTTAGCTGGGGCTGACGAATCAGCTGTGAGTAACAAGATACCAGAACCACTAAAGCAAACCTTTGTGTTAATTGGACTATTGATGCTGGTTAGCTGGAGCTAAGAAATTAGTGGTGATTAAGAAGAGACCAGCATCATTGAGATGAAATTTTCTTGGAAGTGTTTTCTGAGAGCACAGAGAGTGTGTTCCAGAGATAGCCACAGTTGTATTTTGTGCTGTGGCTGGACTTGGTACTGTATAAGAGTCACCCAGATGGTACTGGTTTTGAAGGCAAGAAGGGGTCATAAAGAGCAGCTGAGGCTCTTGGCACAGTGAGAGGCCACGGAAGGCCATTGGTGAAGGTGCAGCCTCAGTTGCAATTGATGGCCCAGGACTTGAATGGGTCATGCATAGGAGCAGAGGCTTGTCACCATGAAGAGAGCCTATGAGAGGCTATTGGTGAAGCCTAATTGCAGTAGAAGTCAGCAGTGTTTTGGAGATGCCAGTACCATACGATGACTACCAAGAACAACAGCAGCAGTGGAGTACAGGCAGCTGGAGCCTAGAAGACAAGCTGTATGCTACAAAGGGCAGGACTGACAGAGTGACCCAAGCCCTTGGAGGAGCCCAGAAGATCGTGAGTTGGATCCCAGACATTGGACATTTGGAGTTTGAGTTTTGCTTTTGGTTGTGACTGTGCCCTGATATGTTTCCCTCTTGAAGGAAGAAACTATTTTAGTGGAGTCCACAGTTAAAAGACTTTGAACTTTTAAAAGACTTTGAATTTTAAAGATATTGGACATTTTAAGGTGATTGAACTTTTAATATGTGAAGACTGTGGGACTTTTAAAGTAATGTAGATCTTGGGGATGAATAAGAAAGTAAGGGTTGAGGCTTAATAGTGATGTGTTTGTGTGTCAAGTTGACAAGGGGTCAATTGTACTGGCTAGTTTTGTGTGTCAACTTGACACAGGCTGGAGTTATCACAGAGAAAGGAGCTTCAGTTGGGGAGGTGCCTCCATGAGATCCAGCTGTGGGGCATTTTCTCAATTAGTGATCAAGTGGGGAAGGCCCCTTGCGGGTGGTACCACCTTTGGGCTGATGTTCTTGGGTTCTATAAGAGAGCAGGCTGAGCAAGCCAGGGGAAGCAAGCCAGTAAGAAACATCCCTCCATGGCCTCTGCATCAGTTCCTGTTTCCTGGCCTGCTTGAGTTCCAGTCCTGACTTCCTTTAGTGATGAACTGCAAAGTGGAAGTGTTAGCTCAATAAACCCTTTCTTCCCCAACTTGCTTCTTGGTCATGATGTTTGTGCAGGAATAGAAATCCTGACTAAGACAGAAACTATGACAGCTATAACTTATTGTATTCCATCAATTTCCTATTTAGCCATTCTACCAATGTATATAGTCCAGAGCCTGGACTAAACAATGCATTAGGAATGAATTCCATCACGTTAATCTAGAAAATAGGCATCTTTAGCAACTGCCTAATTACCACTGAACTACAATGTTTGGTTTACAAAGAAAATTCATAGCAATAGTGAGAATATTCAGTATTAATTTGCTGAAGAAGTAGCCAACTGGATAGTTGTGTTTGTCATAATTAGCATCCGGTTGTCAACTTCACCCAAGTCTAGGGTCACCTAGGAATCAAAGCTCTCGACTGGATGATGACGTCTATCAGGTTGGCTAATGAAACCTCCCAGAGACACTTCCCTAAGTGATCTTAGGGGATCTCAGCCCACCATCAGTGGTGCCATTTGTAGGTAAATGGGCCAGAGCTGTATAAAAAGCATAGCAGAGGCAGCCATGGGGAGGAAGCTCTCAGGAGAATTCCTCCATGGTTGCTGTGTCACCCAGGTTCCTGTCATTAAAGGTAGGTTATTGAACAAAGGTATTATGAGAAGCTGTTAATTAGCAGTAGAAATTTTATATTAACAATTTCAATGAAATACAACCCCTCCAAAGTACTAAGATTTAGAAGATTGTTTGTATAGCTTCCTGTGGCATATCCTGGTCCTCTTCCCTCTCTCTCTCTCTCTCTCTCTCTCTCTCTCTCTCTCTCTCTGTGTGTGTGTGTGTGTGTGTGTGTGTGTGCGTGCGCGCACACGTACTTGCTTTGCTATTTCTCCCTTTTTCTATGCTCATAAATGTTAATACATAATATACAATTTTTCGGTAAACATTGAATTATATTTCATATAATTTTTTCAACCAGAAAGTGGACCCAAATTAATTGCTCAAAGGTTTATGCTAAAGATATTAATAGTTGGCAATAGTTAACAAAGGAAAAATATAATTTACTGTGTTGTTATTGTTAAAGTATGGAGTGCTATTTTGTTTGTTTTAAATCTAAATAGGGAGGAATTAATTTAAGAAAGATACACCATAGTCTGTATCTATCAAGAACTTGAATTGAGACTCAGCAAAAAACATGCTTATTCTTGTCTGTACCTAGGGACTGCATTTAAGCCACCGGTTAAACCTGAAAATTAAATAGATGTATTTATTTCCTCTGTCATATTTATTATAAGGTGACATGTATCCATCCATCCTTCTTATTTATGGATGTATTTATTTTTTATTATATTTTATAATATATTTATTATATTTTACTATATTGTGAGATAAGGATTGGATTATAGCTACAGTGTGAACATTCCTGTAAAGCTTCTGTTAGGGGGGAGGGCCAATCCTCACTCAAGACTATCATTAATTATCACCTTCTAAGTGATGAAAAAGTTTAAGTATATTTTTAGCTTAGGGATTTTTTAATGACTAATATGAAACCAACCTATAATGGCAAATGTTTCAAATGAATATGAATTGAAATTATTAAGTAGGCATTTCAAACTTCTTATGTTGTATCTACCAGGCACTTTGTCATGGACATCTTCTAAATGGCATGCAGGAGCTGAGAGCACCTGTTGCTTTCCGTCCCATGACAATATTCACAGGGCAATAACAGTGGCAGCGTGGATTGCAAATGCCAACATTCTTGAAGGATTTTACAGCGTCCTTATGTTTCTTCTGAGACTTACTTTTGTTGTTGTATAAATCCCAGTGTCCCAGGAACCGTTTAGACTCTTAAGTCAATTTAATAACGGCGATGGAGGCTGTGAACCAAAGCTGACTATGGATTTTGCAATTTGAATACTTTTGTTATCTCCCGTGATACCACAGAAAGCCTGTTCAGCCGGCAGAGGAAATAAATGTCTCTATTTTATTTTCAGGTTTAAGAGAAGAGGGACCTCTCTACCCCATCTCCCACTCCTGAAATGCTTTTATTTATTTATGGTTTTGCTTACCTGTGTTTCATTTCTGGACCCACTAACTAACATAAACAATTTTAATTACTTGGTTCTGAAAATGTTTGTTGAAAAGAAATTTATATTACTGTCAGTGTTGTAGCAAATTGCAGTTATTTAGGAACAGCTGCTGCCTGCTTCAGACATGCTCGGAGTGTCAAGGTATCCTAGCCTTTGAGAGCTGAAGGTCACGGACCATAGGTCACGAAGTTCCTGCTCTCCCGCATTCACTTGTTTTCCTTTTGTTCAGCTCATATTTCATCTTTACTCCTTACCCAGTGTTCCCCTTGAAGAAGTGGAGACATGTGTGCCTCCAATTTCAACCGGCAAAAAATAACATTCATTTTAATTGAATCATTTATTTTTGAGTTGTATATTCATCATCGACTTCTTCAACACTGAATTCATTTACGGATATTATTTGTATAAGTTGTATGTGTAAGTGTAATTACTCTTAGGCACATTTATACTTAAGATTTTAAATGACTGATTTTTTTTTTATTTTTAGGGAATAAGAAATATCTTTGTTTTAATTACCATGGATATTATAATGAACCCAGGATTCATTATAACAAAGAAATTTAATTTAAAATGTAGCTGCAACATTTTATTTACATTTTACATATACAATATTTTAAATACAATTTATTTTAAAGATGATAAACTATTAGAATATCATTTGACTCCCAGAAAGCAGACATTGAGAAGGATTTGTCTGGACATGATGGTTTTTAAGGTATAATTGGAGGAACTAAACTCATGGAAAAGAAAGGTAGAAAAAAAATTAAGCAGAGTAGCAAGTCTCATGACAATGGGTTTATTACATTGTCAAGTGATTCCATAAATTTATTGGAGCATTGGAATGCCTGTCAGCTGTGCTAAGATGGCTGCACTGTTATATCTCTACAACTATCAGGTTTCAGATAATATGGGCCACTTGGAAGTAGGGTGGTGACCTTGGACAGGTGTGGTTTTGTCAGAGGTGGTCCTCGGAGCTTGGTGTGCAGGCTGTGATCACACATTCAGAACATAGGGTACCATTCACTTCACTGGAGCCCCATTTGGATGCTTCACTGACTATGTACATATATGTTTGTATACTAAATATATGTCATTTAGTCTTATGCTTTTATGTAGGTTTGTATTCAGGTGTTCTGGTAGGTACTATTTAATATTTCTAAAGCTTAATTATACACATATAGTCCAGTCAGAGTATGATTAACTCTGTATTGACAGATTGTTATATTAGAGTTAAAAATTCTGTCTTTTTATACAGTTAGAAAAGAACCAACCATTGAAGGTGAAATAACATTTTGACATCAAACTATAAAGTAAGGTAAATTTAAAGTTATGAAAATGCCAGAGCTATATACAAAAATATTTATGTAAGATTTATTTCATTCAGTGAAAATAGTCTTGGCTAATGTCTGAATATTAACTGAAGCTATCATTGGTTATTATATGAATATACTGAAAAAAGTCTCAGGTAAAGTGATAAGGTCCTGTGGGTTATAATCCATTAGAGGGATTAGTGCTTTATAGAATAATGGTGCCATAAGGTTGCTTCCCTTGCTGTCTCCTTTCTTCCATCATTTGAAGATAAAAGGTACCACGCACCATCCTCAGACAAACTATCCACATCTTGATCATGGAGTTTGTGTTTTCCCAAACTCTAAGATATAAATCCCCATTGTTTATAATCTACCCCATTTATGGTATTCTCTGGAATGCCATAGAATAAATGGACCAAAACAACTGGTAAGTTAAAACAAAACAAATAAACAGAGAAGAATGGTTAATAAACTAAACTAATAAATTAAATGGAATTCTGATATAATTAACATATGGCTACTTCTGCTATATTACTATTAATCTTGATGGTAAAATGCTAGAAGGCAATAGATGAGAAAGAATAAAGAATTGTTTTATTGGTTTCTGTAAAAGAATAGAAGAAATGGTTTACATAGAGGACCAAAGAGCAGAGGGAAAAGGAAGATTTACTAGGCATCAGTGTATGGTAAAATGTCCACTCTGAGTGATTCTCCTCCAGATCTGCACTCTGGAAATTTTCCATCCTCTCCAGGGGAAGAAGAGGGTAACTGGACTGATAGCCAAGGGAAGGTAACAGGGAAGGAAAAGGAAAGGAAGGAAGAAGAGGGCAGCAAAGGAGGAGAAGACAAGACAATCGGGGGAAGTAAACAGAGAGGAAAAGAGAGGAGTTGTGGTGCTGAGAGGATGCCAAGGAGTAGTCAGTTGGCTTTCTCATCTCCAAGGTGCTTCTGTAAATTTCAAATCTTACTACTACAATGAAACCTGTCCAGTGACGACTCACACTTTCATTTCTCATTTGTACTTTTCAATGGTAGGTTTTACACTTGAAAAAAGTCATGTATCTACTGACATGTTGATGCTGAAATTTAGGTTTTATTCTGTTTTCATAATAGATGGTTCTGGTAATTTCATTTCTGCCACATTTCTGACTCTTGCTTCAACAACTTATGTATCCTTAGAAGTAAACTGATGAGAAAGTTTACAACTTAAAAATTTAACAATAGTTATTTTTTCTGTTTCTATGCATGTAAATAGTAATTGCACCAGATGAGATCTATATAGTTTCTAGGTGGTCCCTTCCCTGATAAATCATTGCTTGGAGATGTGTAAGTATACTTACAGACAACATTGATGAATAGAATTAAATTCCTTGACTTGTGAATTTGTGAGGGAGGGGAAGCATACAGGTTATTGGAGGAACAGAGGGTGGGGAGAAATGATATAAATAGAGTACACATTTAAACAAGTAAAAAAAAAAATCAGATAATTCCACGTTTTCTACAGAGAAACAGCTTTCCTGTGTTTTGCGAATACAAATCATGGTCTCCTGAGCTTTTAGTTCAACATCTTGGTTCTAAATTCCTGATTTCTTATTCTGTTATTAAAACTAAGAGCTACTAAAGAGAATCAAACTGTATGATAGTTTCCCCCCACCTAGGGGAATATTGAGATGTTAATTTATTCTGTCATTTAGCACCTTTTATTGTATGAAGTACACCTGTACAAAAAGATGTCATATTAAAAATTTGAGGATACACTTATGAAACATCAAGCTCATTCACACAGCTTTACTACAAGCTCCATTTTCTGTGTCCTGTATATTTGAGATTCCCCTCAAATGAAATTTTATCCCCATCAAAAACCCTTTCCCCACCTCCACTCTTCCACTACACTACATGTACTATCTTCATGGTTTTGAGTGCTCCATGTACCTCAAAGAATTGGAGTAGTGGGTCTTTTTTACCTTTGTCTTATTTCATTTAGCAAAATTGTCTCCAAAGTTCATTTGTGTTCTAGAGACTACTGTTCAATAAAGGGACTGCATTGCATTGTGTAGCTTTAGGTACTCTTCATAGGCAGGTGATTGTTTTTCATAAGTGTCTCCAACCTTGTCTTCCACCCCTTATAATCTGAGTGTCCACTCCATTTTCCCATTCACAGTTGACAGTTGTCAATGGCTTCCTATTTAGAAAACTCTACCTATGGTACAAAGTCTTTAATATAAATTATTTGTTTTGAAGAGATACATTATTTTTTAGAACACTTTATATTTTCAGGAATGTACTAAACATCTTTATAAGAATTAGTTCTCTCTCTCTTTCTGAGTGTGTGTGCACATGTTTGTTCACATGTGTACATGTGTATATATGTATGTGTGTCTGTGTGAATCCATGATGTGGCGATGTGTGTCTTTCTGTGTGTATACATTTCTGTGTGTATGTTTCTGTGTGTGCTCATATGTACATATGTGTGTATATACTTGTTTATGATGCATACACATGTATGTGTACATTTATGTTGTATACATATGTATATATGTATGTATCTGTTTGTGTGTGAATGTGTTTGTGTGTACATGTTTGGGTATGTTGTCTCCATGTCTACCCCATGTAGTATGTTATAGGTACATGCTCCCATTTCTAGAATTTAGTGTGGGCCTTGGGGATTGTAACTCAGAACCTTCTGGTTTTTTAGCAGACTGAGTTATCTTCTCAGCTTCTATCTCTGTGATCTGTGACTCATTACTTATTTTGCTGAGACATGTTTAGAACAATAGACTCTGGTTAAGACGGCCTGAGTCCTTCAATTAGCTGAGAATCTTGGAAAAATTCCCTACTCATTCAAAACATCTATTTCTGTACCTATGAATTAGGATAGGGAAAAATCATAACACTATAGCATTTATAGGGATTACTGTAAATTATGTGTGCTTGCTTATTCACCAAGTCACTGGCATGGGGTATTATTGAGTTAAAAGTAGCTCCTACTTTTCAAGAGATTTATTTTTTCCCTATTCGTATTTATGTGAGGCAAAAAAAAAAAATAGGTACAGAAACATGGGTCTTTGGTTCTGCCTGTGATATCACAGACCAACATGAGCTATCTTTTCCTCAAGTCACAGTCAGTAGCCATCAGGGTGACAAGACAAAGCCCTGCCCATTAGTGTGAGGAAAATCCAGCAGTTTGGTTTACACTATTTCGAGGTCAAGGCTAGACTTCAGATGGTCTCAGCTTCACTTAACTTCTCTTTCCTAACCTGCATACCTCAAGGTATGGTCCTATTACATAGATGTGTCTTAGGGTTGATTACTAGGGAAACCAACAGTGTACACTTGAAAATACTTATTAATAATTGTTCATCAAAATTCTCAGATGAATGTTTCTATACTACTACATCCAGTAGCACATCACAAAGGCTTTGTTGCCTTAGTTCTCTAGGTCATGGCCCTCTTATCCCCTCCCCTGCCTCCCTCAGGCCCTCTCCTGCTTCTCTCAGCCCCTCCCCTGGCCCTCTCAGCCCCACCTCCCTCCCTCCCTCCCACCTCACCCCCCTCACCCATTCAGGCACTCTCATCTCCCTCCTCCACAATTTGGTACCTGTCCTTCTTCATTTATGCAACAGTTATGCTGTTCCTTTTTGTACATGAAGACATCCGGTTTTCTAAATTTACAAAAAGCTGCCTAGTTACAGCCAGTTACAATCAAGAACAACCAGATTGCAGTAAAAAAAAAAAAAATGCGGTTGGAAAATAGGAAGTTATGTAGCCTTTGAAACAATAAACAACAAAAACAAAAAAAATCTGTCTAATCTTGAAAGTCTATCATTTGAAAATTTTAAGAAAGCCCTTAGCTAAATTTTTACAGTGTTTTGCAAAGAGTATAAAATCATATTTCAATATACAAGAAACTATTCTTCAAAATAATTTAAAAGCTACAGATGGTTCATTATTTTCGCTACAAAAGAAATTCTACATCTAAAGAAATCTAAAGTTCAATTATTTAAAAAAAATAATGTAATGACTTAGGCGTGTAAATAATGTAGTATTTAATTTGGCAGATAAATATGTACAAAAGAGATTATGCATATGTGTGTTTATGTAATTATATGTATTGATAAAAAATTAAGAATTAATGACTGATTGCAAATGCTGTAAGAGATTAAAGCTGTGGGTGCTAGTTTTTTGGAAGAGTTGAACCAGATCTAACATAATTCGAGTCAGATGGAAAGGGAGCGGAATGTGTGTCACAATATTTTCCGTTTTTCTGGAATAAACCTTAAAAGTTTTAATAGCATATTTAAAAAATAAAAGTGAGTGAAACAGTTTTAATTACTTTGTTGGCTTTTAAACAAATGACAATGTTTTAGTTTCAAAATAATCTTCAGTGCTTCTCCTGTGTATTCATGCCAACTATAGATCCCAAGTGTGAATTTTAAAATTTTGATATCTTATTCTTTCTCTCTCTATAATTTTAGCTATATGTAAGTATATGTACCAGATATGTGCCTTGAGCCTGGGAAGTCAGGAGGGAGCACCAAACTTCCTAGAACTGGAGTTACAATATGGCTTTGGCAATTGTGTGGGTGCTGGGAACCACATACTCTATGAATGTTTTTAATTTCTGAACCATCTCTCCAACCCAATAATTCAATAATCCAATAATATCTCTCCAGTCCAAAAATTCAATCAAAATTATTTTTAAGAGTTAGGTGCTAAGTATAATTGTAGTATTTTCAAGAAATACCAAAAAAATTAAAACATAAAAAAGTGAAGATTAAACGTCCTCAAAATACACAGACCTTAAAATCTAAAATCCTACTCCGTTTCTTTATAATTCTGTGAAGGTCACACTTCAAAGTTATCAGTTTTGTATTTTCTGGACATAGAAACATATAAATTAATAATAAAAAGAGATCTGCATTAGATTTTTGCTGGCTCTTCTAAGTCCTAGATACATGTCTCTATTGAAAACTGTGATTGTGATTTATTGAACTTGAAATATGAAACTTATCCTTGATGCTGGAATTTTAAATATCTTATTAAGCAGTGGTAAGGTAAACCCAGTGGTTAAGCAAAACAAACCACAGCACACGTACTTGTGTATTTAGCCTTCCCGTAGGAACCGCCAGCTAATACAGAAAAGAATAAGAAATGGTCCCACATTGTTTCTATGCAGTATATGCAGTTCAGGATTTTAAAACCTTGCAAGAATTTAGATTTATGTAAATATATATGTTAATAAAAGCAACTTACAGGGCACAAGACAATGTCCCAAAGCACCTAACAAAAAAGCCTATGGTTCCTGATTTCATTCTTCAATAAACTTAAGAGACTGAATTGTGATTAGTTTTGGAGGGATGCCAAAAGCAAGATAATTTGGTTTTCAGCAATGTTTTGCAATATATTTTTCACATTTTATAAATTTTAATATCTGCATAGAGACATATACAGAAAATATCTGCATGATTTTACAAAAAAACTTTCATGAACATTTTAGACATTTGATAAAATGTCTTCTTGCAATTAAAAAATATATGCCCCTTTTTCTCTTCTACATTTTATTTCTTCTCTATGGCAACAGTGGTGTTAAATGATGTGAGGGGAGATACAGTTTTAAATGATGGTATTTCAGCTTATTAATCATCTGGAAGAAAAATGGGCATCATAGGAAGCATGATAGATACAGCATTATTATTAGATTAGCAAAAATAATCAAGTAAGAACTCTTTGTAATGAAGACAGGACTGAATAAAAATGGACATTCTGTTCAAAACGCTTTGAGCAATTCTGGAATGTTAAGCAAAGAATTATGCTCACCTTTATGCGGATTAAAGAGTTTAACCACAACTGTCTATTTAATTGGTCTAGTTGTAACACTGCTGCTACCTCCCTCAGGATGTGCAAAATTTCATAAATGGGAATTCAGAGCTTTTATTAAATTTTAATTGTATTTTATTAAAGCGCAGGAGAAAAGACATTTTTGTGGTTTTATTATTATCTTGGTTATTTGCCAAGAGAAGAACTTTAATGGTTTAAATACTAATTATTCAAAGATATATTAGACTTTAACAAAAAGAAAAATGGATGCTCAGAGCATTGGGCATGCCGGGGGAAGAGAAGATAAAATCTGATACAGTGTCTCACACTCATCCTGTAGAAAGCAACACAGTTGGATTGCGAAATATCTGCATGTCTCAAAACCCAAAAGACTAAACATAACAAAACAAGTAGATAGTCATCCATTCGAGATATCTTCATTAACTACATGGTCTATGTACTTGGAACTTTTAGTACCTGATTGCAAAAGCCAAACTGTCATGGTTGTGCCCTTTAGAGGTTAGAGAACACATGAATCATTACCAATGGAGAGAAGTGTTGTAAAATCCTGAGGTTCTAATTCCAAACAGAGACCAGTCCAATGAAAGCTGTGGTGCATGTGGTGGCTCATGTAGGTAAATTCCTGCAGTTTTTTTAAAATTGAATTTTCAATTGCAATGTGAGTCCAGCCCAGCCTATGTGAGACCTATTTT
Organism: Apodemus sylvaticus; assembly: GCF_947179515.1. NCBI lineage: Eukaryota > Metazoa > Chordata > Mammalia > Rodentia > Muridae > Apodemus > Apodemus sylvaticus. The sequence goes on along the minus strand of NC_067486.1, from coordinate 33,028,604 downwards.
AAAAACAACAAACAAAACAGAAACAACCCAACACTGAATTTTGAGATGGGAGGTAGGCTGGGTGAACACAAAAACCAGCAAATGCATCTGAGGTTCAATTCAATACAGCCAGACATGAGGCATGGAGAAGTTAGAGTCAGAAACAAAAAGAAATGTCTCATATATGAAGGAGTTTGCAGTCCACGTTAAAATTCAGGGGAACCACTGTGAATCTTGCTCTACTTCCTGTCTTCAAATTGAAGAGAACTTTATATAGTTTCAGTTTACTAACAGGACTCTTACAAGGTCAAGCCAAGGTGTTATTTGCAAGTTAGGGGCTCACTTTGACTTCTGAACAGGAAGCTAACTACCTACATCTGTCTATCAAAATTATCTTCATGAACTGGTGTCTAGCTGGCATTTGCTGACTACCAAGTGTCCTTTTGCTCCCAAAGGTTTTCTTTTCTCCAGTATTTTGCTCAATGACTTGTGTTGAGGAACTTAGTTTGGCAAGTGCAACTCTAGCACTGCTTCTTCACTTTTGCGCAAATGTAAAAGCATGCTCTTCTCATCTGCTTGCCCAGTAAGGGACCATCTTTGTCAGCCCCAGTGCCTGGAGGTCTGCAGAAGAGTCACTCACCCTTTTACAGCTACCATGTACAACCCTGGGTGAGTTACAGTGAGTTGAGAAGAAGTTTGGTTGTAGTTCTGACAGTCAAACAAAAGGCAAATGACCTTGTTATCCACCTGAAATAAGATTAAGGGAAAATTTATGTATTTTAAATATTACTCCTGATTTTGCACCAGGAGACTCCACAGCCTTCTGTACATAGCCTTCCAGGAGAGAGTGATCTCCCAGCAGTGCTTTCACTTCTGAGCACAAAGGTCAGATCTCTACCTTCTCTCTGGAGGGGCCCAGCTGGGAGCACACAGGGCACAAGATCAGTGGAACAGCTGGGATGGAAGTCTTCCCACCACCATTTGTACCAGGGAAGAAACTCCACAGCCTTCTGTGCACAGCCCACCAGGAGAGAGAGATCTCCCAGAAGTGCTTTCATTTTGAGCTCAGAGGAGTAAGGACACAGTCTTACAGGCCCACAGGAGGAACAAACTTCAGTCAGAGACAACAATACCAACTAGAACCAGAGATAATCAGATGGCGAAAGGCAAGCACAAGAGCCCTACCAACAGAAACCAAGGCCAAATGGCAACATCAGAACCCATTCTCCCACAGCAAGTCCCAGATACCCCAACATACCAGAAAAACAAGACTTGGATTTAAAATCGTATCTCATGATGCTGATAGAGGACTGCAAGGAAGACTTAACTATCCCCCTTACAGAAAAACAGAGCATCAGTCAACAGGTAAAAGCCCTTAAAGAGGAAACACAAAAATCCCTTAAAGAAATACAGGAGATCATGGGCCAACAGGCAGAAGCCTTTCAAGAAGAAACGCAAAATTCCCTTAAATAATTACAGGAAAACACAAACAATCAAGGGAAAGAATGGAACAAAACCATCCAGGATCTAAAAGTGGCAGTAGAACCAATAAATAAATTACAAAATGAGACATTTTTGGAAATAGAAAACCTTGGAAAGAATTCAGGAGTCATAGATGCAAGCATCAACAATAGAATACAAGAGATAAAAGAAAGAACCTCAGGGGCTGAAGATATAGAACACATTGACTCAACAGTCAAAGAAAATGCAAAATGCATAAAGCTGGTAACCCAAAACATCCAGGAACTCCAGGACACAATGAGAAGAGCAAACCTAAGGATTATTGGTATAGACGAGAGCGAGGATTTACATCTTAAAGGCCCAGTAAATATCTTCAACAAAATTGTAGTAGAAAACTTCCCTAACCTAGAGAAAGAGATGCCCATGAACATACAAGAAGTCTTCAGAACTCCAAACAGACTGGACTATAACAGAAAGTCCTCCCGGCCCATAATAATCAAAACACCAAATTCATTAAACAAAGAATATTAAAAGCAGTAAGGGAAAAAGGGTAAGTAACTTTAAAGGCAGACCTATCAGAATCACACCAGACTTCTCACCAGAGACGATGAAAGCTAGAAGATCCTGGGCAGACCTCACATAGACCCTAAAACAAGACAAATGCCAGCCCAAGCTACTATACCCAGCAAAATTCTCAATCATCATAGATGGAGAAACCAAGATATTCCATGATAAAACCAAATTTACACAATATCTGTCCTCTAATCCAGCCCTACAAAGGATAATTGATGGAAAATGCCAAGACAAGGAGGGAAACTACACCCTAGAAAAAGCAAGAAAGTACTCTTCTTCCAACAATCCCAAAAGAAGATACCCATACAAACATAAAAAATAGCATCAAAAATAAAAGGAAGCAACAATCACTATTCCTTAATATCTCTTAACAACAATGGACTCAATTTCCCAATAAAAAAGCATAGACTAACAAAATAATTCTCATGTAAATCTTCAATTTTATCAGAAAATGTTTGTAATTCCCCTTTTAATTTAATTTAGTAATTTTTTATGTCTACCATTTTATCTGCATTATTTTTCATGATAATCTTCAATCTTAATGTCTTTCTATATATTTTCTCTATTTTATCAGAAATGTTTTCAATATAAATCTTTGATTTTATCACAAATGTTTCTAATTCCACCTCCAATTAATTTAGAAAGAGTTTTCATATCTACCATTTTATATGTAAAATTTTCCATGAAATATTCAATTTTAACATGTTTTTCTATATATTTCTTGAATTTTATCAGAAATATTTTCCAGGCAGCGGCAATAGCAGCAGCGGCTCGTCCAGAGGAAGGGCCATCAGCAGTGGAACCAAAGTGACAGGGTCCAGGACGACCCTGTGCCCACTACCACTGACCTTCGCTGGCCAGCCGGGCTGCAAGCAGCGGTAGATTTATAGTGCCTTTCACTGCACAGAAGCCACATCAGAAATCTGCCTCCCGCCAGTCAGTTACAAGAGACTCGCCTCCATCTTGGTTCTCGGATGCCAGAGAGATCAGACAGCCTGAGGTACTCAAACATAACCGAGGCCAACATCATGGGGGTCTAAGCCCAATGGGCGTTGGCCTGCACCCAGGCCCTGGGCTGTTGGTGGGGGGGGACATCTGGGTGCCAACGCAGCCAGGAGGTTGTTTGCCTGGCCTGGCTCATGTGCCACCATTTTGACTATGGGATGGCAGAGAGTTCTAGCAGGCAAAGCAGGTTAACAGGCATAGCCCGATGCTAACATAGGGGGGTCTAGGCCCCGACAGGCCCTGGACTGACCCAAGACCTGGGCTGCTCGGTGGGCCATCTGTGTGCCAACCAGGCCAGAAGGTTTTTAGCCCAGCAGACTCTCCTGGCACTTTCAGGGAGCACGTGGCACGCCACCATCCTGGCCACCTGACAGACCCAATTAACAGTCATAGTCCAAGGGGAACTTTGCTCGGACCTTGACCTGCCAGGCTTTTGCCTAGACTCAGGGCCTGAGCAGCTAGGCTAGCCTTGTGTGCACCAACCCGGTTGGGAGTTCGACTGCCCAGCAGAGTGATTAGCACTCAGAAAAGGTCCCACAGCAGCATACATCATCAGCACTCACTGAAGGAGCAAATGGGCACCATCTGGTTCACAGACACAATCTGGCAAAAAGCACACTAGGGCTGCAAGGGCACCCAAGAGGAGGACAGCACATCAGCAATCTTCAACAGGGGAAACCCAGCCATCCAGTGTTGTGGAAATAGCCCTAGAGCCCTTCAGGAGGCTCAAACACCAGCCAGAGACAAGACCAACTAACACCAGAGAACAAGATGGCAAAGGGCAAACGCAGGAACACTACGAACAGAAATCCTGGCAATATGGCAGTGTCTGAACCAAACTCTCCAACATCAGCAAGTCCTGGTTATGCCAACACACCAGAGAAACAAGATTTGGATTTAAAATCATTGGTCATGATGATGCTAGAAGAACACAAAAAGGACATAAATGAATCTCTTAAAGAAATACAGGGGAACATGAATAAGCTAGAAACCCGTATAATGGAAACACAAAAATCACTTAAAGAAATTCAGGAGAATAAGACTCAAGATATAGAAGCCAATAAAGAAGAAACTCAAAAAAAAAAAAAAAAAAAACCCAAAACAAAACAAAAAAACCTTAAAGAAATGCAGGAGAACTTGAGTCAACAGGCAGAAGTCATGAAAGAGGAAACATAAAAATCTCTTAAAGAATTAAAGAAAAACACAAACTAACAAATGATGGAACTGAGCAAAACCATCCTGGATCTTAAAACAGAAGTAGAAACAACTAAGAAATCATGAAGGGAGACATGTTTGGAGATAGAAAACCTTGAGAAGAAATCAGGGGCCATAGATGCAAATATAAACAACAGAATACAAGAAGTGGAAGAAAGAATCCCAGATGCCGATGATACCATAGAAACCATTGACTCAACAGTCAAAGAAAATGCAAAATGCAAAAAGCTTGTATCCCAGAACATCCAGGAAATCCAGGATACAATGAGAAGACCAAACCTACGGATTATAGGTAAAGATGAGAGTGAAGATTTACAACAGAAAGGGCCAGCAAATATCCTCAACAAAATTATGGAAGAAAACTTTCCCGACTTAAAGAAAGAGATGCCTATGAATATACAAGAAGCCTACAGAACTCCAAACATACTGGACCTGAGCAGAAATACCTCTCACCATATAATAATTAAAACCCCAAATGCACCAAACAAAGAAAGAATATTAAAGGCAGTAAGAGAAAAAGGCCAAGTAACATATAAAGGAAGACCTATCAGAATCACACCAGACTTCTCACCAGAGACCATGAAATCTAGAAGATCCTGGGCAGATCTCATGCAGAGTCTAAGAGAACACAAATGTCAGCCAAGACTACTATACCCAGCAAAACTCTCATTCACCATAGATGGAGAAACCAAGATATTCCATGAAAAACCAAATTTACACAATATCTTTCCACAAACCTAGCTCTGCAAAGAATAATAGGAGGAAAACTCCTATACAAGGAGGGAAACGACACCCTAGAAAAAGCAAGATAGTTACCTTCCTTCATCAAACCCAAAAGAAGATAACCACTCAAATATAAAAATAACATCAGAAATGACAGGAAGTAATAATCACTATTCCTTAATATCTCTTAACATAAATTGAGTCAATTCCCCAATAAAAAGACATAGACTAACAGAATGGATAAGGAAACAAGACCCTACATTTTGCTGCATACAGGAAAAAAACCTCAATGTCAAAGAAAAAAACTACCTTAGAATAAAAGGCTGGAAGACAATTTTACAAGCCAAGGGTCTCAGAAAACAAGCCGGAGTAGCCATTCTAATATCAGATAAAATTGACTTTCAACCTAAAGTCAACAAAAGAGACACAGAAGGACACTTCTTGCTGGTCAAAGGAAAAATCCAACAAGAACTTTCAATTCTGAACATCTATGCGCCAAATGCAAGGGCACCCTCATTTGTAAAAAGAAACTTTACTAAAGCTCAAAGCACACATTGCACCTAACACAACAATTGTGGGGGACTTCAACACTCCACTCTCCTCAATGGACTGATCAGGAAACCAGAAACTAAACAGGGATACGGTAAAACTAATTGAAGCTTTGGACCAATTGGATTTGACTGCTATTTATAGAACATTTCACCCTAAAGCAAAAGAATATACCTTTTTCTCAGCACCTCATGTTATTTTCTCCAAAATCGACCATATAATTGGTCACAAGACAGACCTCAACAAATATAAGATCGAACTAATCCCATGCCTCCTATCAGATCACTATGGAGTAAGAGTGGTTTTCAATAGCAACAAAAACAACAGAAAGCCCACATACACATGGAAACTGGACAATATTCTACTCAATGATACCTTGGTCAAGGAAGAAATAAAGAAAGAAATTAAAGACTTTTTAGAACACAATGCAAATGAAGACACAACATACCCAAATCTATGGGACACAATGAAAGCAGTGCTAAGGGAAAAACTCATAGCCCTGAGTGCCTCCAAGTAGAAAATGGAGAGAGCATACACTAGCAGCTTAACAACACACGTGAAAGCCCTGGAACAAAAAGAAGCCAATTCACCCAGGAGGAGTAGAAGACAGGAAATCATCAAGCTCAGGGCTGAAATCAATCCAGTGGAAACAAAGAGAACCATACAAAGAATCAACGAATCCAGGAGTTGGTCCTTTGAGAAAATCAGCAAGATAGATAAACACTTAGCCAGACTGACCAAAGGGCACAGAGAACGTATGCAAATTAACAAAATTAGAAATGAAAAGGGGGATATGACAATGGAAACTGAGGAAATCCAAAAAATCATCAGATCCTACTACAAAAGCCTATACTCAACAAAACTGGAGAATCTGGAGGAAATGGACAATTTCCTTGACAGATAACAAATACCAAAATCAAATCAGCACCAAATAGATCATCTAAACAGTCCCATAACCCCTAAAGAAATAGAGGGGGTCATAGAAATTCTTCCAACCAAAAGAAGAACAGGACCAGATGGTTTCAGTGCAGAATTCTATCAGACCTTCAAAGAAGATCTAACACCAATACTCTTCAAACTATTCCACAAAATAGAAACAGAAGGAACACTACCTAATTCCTTCTATGAAGCCACAATTACGCTGATACCAAAACCACACAAAGATCCAACAAAGAAAGAGAACGTCAGACCAATTTCCCTTATAAACATCTATGCAAAAATACTCAATAAAATTCTTGCCAACCGAATCCAAGAACACATAAAAACGATCATCCACCATGATCAAGTAGGCTTTATCCCAGGGATGCATGGTTGGTTCAATATATGGAAATCCATCAATGCAATCCACTACATAAACAAACTCAAAGAAAAAAACCACATGGTCATTTCATTGGATGCTGAAAAGGCATTTGACAAAATTCAGCATCCTTTCATGCTTAAAGTACTGGAAAGAACAGGAATTCAAGGCCCATACCTAAACATAGTAAAAGCAATACACAGTAAAGCGGTAGCGATCATCAAACTAAATAGAGAGAAACTTGAAGCAATTCCACTAAAATTAGGGACTAGACAGGGCTGCCCCTTTTCTCCTTATCTTTTCAATATTGTACTTGAGGTACTAGCTCAGGCAATTAGACAACATAAGGAGGCCAAAGGGATACAAATTGGAAAGGAAGAAGTCAAACTATCATTATTTGCAGATGATATGATAGTCTACCTAAGTGACACAAAAAACTCCACTGGAGAACTCCTACAGCTGACAACTTCAGCAAAGTGGCAGGTTATAAAATCAACTCAAGCAAATCAGTAGCCTTCCTATACTCAAAGGATAAGCAGGCTGAGAAAGAAATTAGGGAAATAACACACTTCACAATAGCCACAAACAGTATAAAGTACCTTGGGGTGACTCTTACCAAACATGTGAAAGATCTGTATGACAAGAACTTCAAGACTATAAAGAAGGAAATGTAAGAAGACCTCAAAAAATGGAAAAACTTCCTATGCTCACAGATCGGCAGTATTAATATAGTTAAAATGGCCATTTTGCCAAAAGCAATATACAGATTCAACACAATACCTATCAAAATCCCAGCTCAATTCTTCACAGAGATAGAAAGAGCAATTATCAAATTCATCTGGAATAACAAAAAACCCAGGATAGCTAAAACTATCCTCAACAACAAAAGAAATTCTGGGGGAATGAGTATCCCTGACCTCAAGCAATACTACAGAGCAATAGTGTTAAAAACTGCATGGTATTGGTACAGTGACAGGCAGGCGGATCAAGGGAACAGGATTGAAGATCCAGAAATGAACCCACACACCTATGGTCACTGGATCCTCGACAAAGGGGCTGAAAACATCCAATGGAAAAAAGATAGCCTTTTCAACAAATGGTGCTGGTTCAACTGGAGGTCAGCATGCAGAAGAATGCGAATTGATCCATCCTTGTCTCCTTGTACTAAGCTCAACTCCAAATGGATCAAGGACCTCCACATAAAGCCAGACACTCTGAAGCTAATAGAAAAGAAACTGGGGAAGACCCTTAAGGACATCGGTATAGGGGGAAAGTTTCTGAACAGATCACCAATAGCGTATGCTCCACGATCAAGAATTGACAAATGGGACCTCATAAAATTACAAAGTTTCTGTAAGGCAAAGGACACCATCAAAAGGAAAAATCAGCAACCAACAAATTGGGAAAAGATCTTCACCAACCCTACATCAGATAGAGGGCTAATATCCAATATATATAAAGAACTCAAGAAGTTAGACTCCAGAAAACCGAATAACCCTATTAAAAAATGGGATACAGAGTTAAACAAAGAATTTTCACCTGAAGGACTTCAGATGGCAGAGAAGCATCTTAAAATTGCTCAACTTCATTAGTCAGTAGGGAAATGCAAATCAAAACAACCCTGAGATTTCACCTTACACCAGTCAGAATGGCTAAGATTAAAAATTCAGGAGACAGCAGGTGTTGGCAAGGATCTGGAGAAAGAGGAACACTCCTCCACTGCTGGTAGGGTTGCAAACTGGTACAACCACTCTGGAAATCATTCTGGCGGTTCCTCAGAAAACTGGGCACCTCACTTCTGAAAGATCCTGCTATACCACTCCTGGGCATATATCCAGAGGATTCCCCAGCATGTAATAAGGATACATGCTCCACTATGTTCATAGCTGCCCTATATAATAGCCAGAAGCTGGAAAGAACCCAAGTACCCCTCAACAGAAGAGTGGATGCAAAAAATGTGATATATATACACAGTGGAGTACTATTCAGGCATTAGAAACAATGAATTCATGAAATTCTTAGGCAAATGGATGGAGCTGGAAAACATCATACTAAGTGAGGTAACCTAGTCTCAAAAGATCAATCATGGTATGCACTCACTAATAAGTGGATATTAACCTAGAAAATTGGAATACCCAAAACATAATCCACACATCAAATGAGGTACAAGAAGAACAGAGGAGTGACCCCTTGTTCTGGAAAGACTCAGTGAAGCAGTATAGAGCAAAACCAGAACAGGGAAGTGGGAAGGGATGGGTGCGAGAACAGGGGAAGTAAAGGGGGCTTATGGGACTTTTGGGGAGTGGGGAGCTAGAAAAGGGAAAAGCATTTGAAATGTAAAGAAAAAAATATATCAAAGAAAAAAAAGGATATATTTTCCATGTAAATCTTCAATTTTATCTGAAAATGTTTATAATTCCAGCTTCAATCAACTTAGAATTATTTATCTTTATTCCTATCATTTTATCTGTATAATTTCCATGATAATCTTTAATTTTAAAATGTTTTTCTATATATTTCTTCAATTTCATCTGAAATATTCTCCATTTAAATCTTCAAGTTTATCAGAAAATGCTTTTAATTCTACTTTCAATCAACTTAGGAATACCTTTATGCCTACCATTATTATGTCTATATAAATTTTTGCATGATAATCTTCAATTCTAAAATGTTTTTCTACATTTTTCCATAATTTTATCAGAAATATTTTCCATGTAAATCTTCAATTCTATCATAAAATGTTTCTATTCCATATTTCAATTAATTTAGCAATGTTTTAAATTTCAACCACTTTACTTTTTAATTTTCCATGAAAATTGTCAATTTTAATGTGTTTAAATGAAATATTTTCCATGTAAATCTTTAATTTTAATCATAAAGTGTTTTTACTTCCATTTCAATAAAAAATAAAATAAAATAAAAAATTAAATGTTTCTCCCATGAATTCATAGGAGTTGCTATAACTGTTCACTAATAATTTTGATTTCAAGCATATTCTCCTTTGACTCTTACCTTCCATCAAATCAACAGAGTTAGCATTCAGTCAAATACCATTTCTCCATTTCATCGAAACATGGAAATGTCTGATTGAACTTTCTATTATCTTCAACATGGTCATGTTTTTTAAAACTATAGTTTGTTGATGGTGGGGCATAGATGTTCAAGACAGAGTTTCTCTGTGTAGTCCTTGCTGTCTTGGATCTCTCTGTAAACCAGGAAGGCATTGATCTCACAGATCTGCTTGCCTCTGCCCCTCAAGTGCTAGAAGTAAAGCTATGCCCACTCAATGAAAACTACCTTAATGGTTTTGTATTTCACGTTTCAATGAATGTCCTATACAATCTCCAATACTAATGAATACCACCTTTCTATCTCTGCAAATGAATGGCTGGAAAGAAGCTCAGTGAAATGCTCCCTTGACAAGTTCTCTTGTACATTCGTTCTTGGTTTATATGCAGTCTCCTGTATATTCATCCTTATACTGCTTTCTTCATTTTTTCCTTCCAGCAAGCATAGCAAACACATCATCTGTCTTCTATTCTGTAACTAGGAATAGCCATCTGTAATAACCTTAAAAGTGACTTGTCTTCTTTTCTACTTGCTTGTAATTCTCCATTTCTATTAAGAAACATGACTTCAAAATTTCCCAGCTGGGTGGACTCATCACATTTTCTATCCTTATTGAGCCCCCCCCTTTTACAATTATGTAAAGATAATGAGCATCAGAATTTTGTGAGTCCTGTGAGGTGGCTCAGTAAGTTGAGGTTCTTGCTGCCAAGGCTGATGACCTGAGTTTGGAACCAAAACATTTGAGGAAACTGACTTCTATAAATTGTCTTCTGTCCTCTACATGTGTAACAAGGCCTGTGCAGTGCATTTGTGAACACATATACACATATAAGCACACAATATACCTATACATATTTCCTTTATTCTCTTCATTTTCTACGCTTTTTTTACCTCTGATCCTCTCTGGAGCATCTCAAGTTTCCTGTATACTTCTTTCCAATCTCCTCCTGACATTATGTCTTGATTCATTCCAAGTAGACCTTACTTGGCTTATAGTTCTGATGAACCACTATAGTTAATTTTCCCAAGGATATTCCTAATGATAAACAAAATTCTGTTTCTCTATTTTCTGAGCATTTTTGAATCCAGTGTTTAGTTCTACATTATCTTTGGAACTTAATTTTATTTGTTGAACTTTTGTTTTTCACTTAGCCAAATAGTATCTTACTCTGTAGCCCAGGCTATCCTTGAATTCGAAATCCCTTAACTCTCCCTCTAAAGTGCAGGGACTAAAGACATGCACCGGTGTGCTCAGCTTCCAAACTTCAGTGGTCCTCCTGCTCTTTGTTTCATGAAGTGCATTTAAAATTACCATTATCTTCTGTGTTCCTGCTATTACCTCTTCCTGGATTGTCTTGCCTTCATCCAACTATGACTCACTTGTCCTCAAATTAGAAAATATTACTTTCTGAAACCTAAGAAAATCATATCATCAGTATTTCTCAAGCTCTTCTGTATGTCCATGTCCTTTTCAGAATAGACTTCTTAATGTAACTGAAAAGCCTCCTGTGTCCTGGTCTCTAACATGTCTTTGATTCCTTTGTTCCTTTTCTCCTCTTCTCTTCCTCTGATTTATTAGTGCTGATCTCCTGCTGTCTTCACATTTGAGGAGAGGATATCTAACAGGCTTTCAGATTCCCCTCTCTTATTCCTAAGGCATTCTTTCAGTTCTCCTCAAATCTCAACTCTTGGGATTGTTCAAAAGATTGTATCCTGCCAACCTTCATGTTGAGATTTAATTCCCCATTCAAGAATAAAACTTTCACAATCACTTTGAGAATTTATTATGTCATGAAGGCTCTATACTTGGGAATATGCTCAATTACCCTATAAAGGCTTCTCAGAATTGTCACAACAGGAAGACACATTGGAATCATTACACAAGGTCACAAAGATGGCTCTCTTCATGAAGGAAAGACAACTCACCAGGCAATAGTCCTACTTGTATCCCTAGAACTACATTTTTTTATCTTTATATATAAAAGTCTAAAGCACATTGCTATCGCAACAAGAAAAGACTATTATAGTTTCTATGTCCTCAGTCCTAGTAAGTTAATGTGCTCATTCTTTTGGCAATCTCTTGAGTTAGATACTATTATATGATTGTGTTAAAGAAAAACACAAGATTATATTTCCTACATTGAAAAGGAAGAAGCAATATATTACAATGTATGGAGTAATCATACTATTCTTCATTGCCAGAAATTTTAAGCTTATTGAACATATTACCATACTTCTTTGTTTTTAAAATGATCATCAATAAATGACAAAATAAGTAGAAATACAACATCAATGAACTTCACAGGTAAGAGTCCCAGAATCCCCTCAAATAAGTTTTTAAGATGAATGTAGTCCTGTTTCTGAAGTGTCAACATATTACATGTTGAAAATACAAATTGACAAGTATATTTATGTTATATTTTGAAATGTCTTGATATTCTTCAGGTAGAGATCAGCCAGATTCAATTATGCTTTCATAAATGCCTCAAATCATATGTGTTCACAAGCCATCCCAGTAAAAGGTAGAGGGCTCAGAACAAGAAAATGAAGGATGGAAGTGGGTATTAAAAACTTCTATAATGACAATAACCTCTAACACTAACCCCAGACTCTTTCTTTTCTGTGATTGGATAGGATAAAGTGGCTAGTAATTAGCTGTTATTAATTTTAAGATATGGCTAGCAGGGATATGGCACTGACTTAATTTTTGTTGTTGCTTATATTTGCTCTTGTTTTTTCAGCTATAGTCCCTCTCTTCCTGAAGAACATTTGATAGAGTGTGGCCTCAGGAGCTGACCAAGCTCACCCCTCTCCTAGAAGTGCATTTTCCCTAATACCTACATGACCCAATCTTATCATTTTCAGTGTTACCTCTTGAATGCGTTTGATCAACCACATGGCCCAAAGTCACTGCCTTTACTTAAGCTTTATTTGCTTCATTATTATTTGATAATTCTAGAATTCATTAATTTACTATCATTCCTTTTTCTGTACTATTAACTCAAAGTGAGGCTAGGATGTTTTTCTGTTTGTTGTCTTATCCCAGTAATACAAGAGTATTATAATCATTGTTTCTTTGCTGAATAAACAAGTTATGGAATAAAATATTGTATAAATTTTACATGCAAATTTTGAAAATTATATTATGTATGCATGCTAAAATCATTTACAGGACTCTCTGCCATACAACTTTATAATTGCATTTGACTAAATTTTGTACTTACTTTAATATGTGTTTTGTGAAATGAACAATGTAGGCTTCCTAATCCAGTTATAAATCCATTGTGATTATTGCAATATGGATAAAAAAAAAAACTGGGCAGCTGATTCTGTATTGGAGATTATTCTTGTATTCTTTTTGAAAGATTTTGTTTGGTTTTATTTATTTAACTGTATTTTATGTATATGGGTGTTTTTGCCTGCATGTATGCATGTTTACCTCATGCATACATGTCTGTAGAAGCCAGAAAAGAGTGCCATGTCCCCTGGAACTGGATAGTGGTAAGCTATCATGTGGGTGCAGGTAATCGAACCTCAGGCCACTTGAAGAACAAGCACTCCTAGCTGCAGAGCCCTTCCTCCAGGCCTTGTTTCCCCCTTTTCTTTAGACATTTATACTTAGAGTAAACACCAAATTATCAACAAAATGGCACTCTAACAACATTCTTAAAATTTTTGTATTTTTTTAAAAATAAACTTTTAGTGAATTTGTTTTTTTATGTTATTTATATATGTTATATATCAATATTTAATATATAATATATATACATTACATATATTATATATTCTGGTTATTGTAATACTCCAGCTAGTTTTCCTCCTTTCCCTATTAACATTTCCATTTTTCTACAATTCCCCTTCAAGTGTCCAATATTTTTATTAGTAATTAATTCACTCATTTATTCATTTATGTAACAAGCTTTCAGCTCAGTTCTATCTTGAATTCCTTATGTTAACTGTATTTTTTATTTCATCATCAGCATTTATTATTTTTGTTATTTTTGTTATTTTTGCCCCCAGAATCCATCAAGAGCCAACAGTTTACCTGAATGCAAAATATTCCATAGGCCCCTTTGTAATCCCTTAACAACTAACATCCATCAGCCCAGGCTGTTTTGTAGAGCTGTTATATATAGCCACAGCTATTGACAGTCGTGACTCAGTTGGTTGCATCTCCCACAGAACAGCATGGCATTTCATGGCTCTTCTCTGCTTCTGTTTTTTGCATTCTTTCTATTCCCTCTTCCATAATGTTCTCTGAACCTCAGAGAATATGACATAAATAGCATGTTTATGGCTGGATAGTCACCCAATAGTTAACCTTAAGCATCTTGAAGCATCTCTGTATTCAATGCCATTTGAAGCAAAAGGAGGATTTTCTTATTAGTCTAGGAGTATTATTTTCCCATTAGCATAAATAGGTCTTTTTTATTGGATATTTTGTTTATTTACATTTCAAATATTATCCCCTTTCTCAGTTTCCCCCCTGGATACTCCCTATCTCACGCCCCTCCCCCTGCTTCTATGAGGATGCTCCCCTAACCACCCATCTCTGCCTCCCTGCCCTGGCATTCCCCTAGACTGACACATCAAGTCTTTCCAGGACTAAGGGTCTCTTCTCCCACTGATGTCCTCCAAGGCTATCCTCTGTTACATATGTAGCTGGAGCCATGGGTAGCTCCATGTCTACTCCTTGGTTGGTGGTTTAGCTCCTGGGAGCTCTGGGGATGGGTTTCGTTGGTTGATATTGTTGTTCTTCCTATGGGGTTGCAAACTCCTTCAGTCCCTTCAGTCCTTTTTAACTCATCCACTGGGGACCCTGTGCTCAGTCCAATGGTTGGCTTCAAGCATCTGCCTCTGTATTTTCAAGCTCTGGGAGAGCCTCTCAGGAGACAGCTATATCAGGCTCCTGTGGGCAAGTAGTTGTTGACATCCTCAATAATGTCTGGGTTTGGTGACTGTCTTAGTCAGGGTTTCTATTCCTGCACAAACATCATGACCAAGAAGCAAGTTGGGGAGGAACGGATTTATTCCACTTACACTTCCACACAGCTGTTCATCACCAAAGGAAGTCAGGACTGGAACTCAAGCAGGTCAGGAAGCAGGAGCTGATACAGAGTCCATGGAGGGATGTTTCTTACTGGCTTGCTTCCCCTGGTTTGCTCAGCCTGCCCTCTTATAGAACCCAAAAATACCAGCCCAGAGATGGTACCACCCACAAGGGGCCCTCCTCCCTTGATCACTAATTGAGAAAATTCCCCACAAATGGATCTCATGGAGGCACTTTCCCAACTGAAACTCCTTTCTCTGTGATAACTCTAGCCTGTGTCAAATTGACACACAAAACCAGCCGGTACAGTAACTGTATATAGGATGGATCCCCAGGTGGGACAGTCGCTGGATGGCCTTTCTTTCAGTCTCTGTTCCATACTCCGTATTTCCTCCCATGAGTATATAAGTCTTTAGGGAACAGTTTAGCACAATTACAAATTGACTGACAACAGGGAATTCTCTTCTAGTACCTAATACCTTTGCAGCCATATTGTTTTGACTGTGTTTATAGTAGCAGGCTTGAATTTTCTCTTGTAGAGGGATGCTGGTAGCCAGGAAGAGCTTGATGGGCTATCCCTATAGCATTAACAGTGACTTATAGCATTGATTGTGATTGTGCCTGTGGTAGCGCATCTTGCTTTGCAGGTTGGTTTTACAGGTCATAGATGAAAGGTCAATCACAAGGAAATTCAGACAAGCAGATGAATGACTCATGATAGTTCAGAACTTTATTTTGGGGGAGAAAAATCTTTAGAGGACATCTGTAACAAAGCTCCCCATCCTCTCTCTTTTTTTAAATTTTGTCTTTTTTTTTTTTTTTTTCAGAGCTAAGGACCGAACCCAGGGCCTTGCTTTTGCTAGGCAAACACTCTACCACTGAGATAAATCCCCAACCCTGCTCCCCATCCTCTTATTTGCCAGGGTGTTTATAGGGCAGAAAAGTAAGTGAAGTTGAAAATTTTGCTTTTTTTTTGGTCCATGCTGAGAGTAACTTGTTAATAGTCATTAAAAGAATATTAAGGGACCCATAAGCAGCTTTTCTGCTGACAATTACTTGGAATGCACATGGCAGAGAAGAAAAGAATCTATAGAATTAACTTAGTCTATGTCTAGGAGCCAAAAGCACTGTAGTTTTAAGAATTGTCACAGCTCAACCAAAATGGAAGAGTTGGCTCATACTAAGTTTCATGTCTAGGTAACACCATGGGTGTCTTTGGTGACCTAGAGGACTGTATAGGATCTTCTGGAAATATTGAAGCTAGCCAGCAGGGGGAAGTTTTCATCTGAGTTCTACTTTGATTCTGTTATGTCGGTGGTATATTTTGTTTCTTCATATCCATGTATTAGCTCTATCAGAACTAAAATGCTTTTTTGGATAACTTATATATTTCAAAGTTTTGTATTCACTTTGTACATTCAAAGGTACCTATTTTTTCTTCAGGCTATTCATAATCCATTTTGAAGTAGGAAGTATATTTGTATTGTAATATTTTCTATAAAAATGGCTTTCAATCAAAGGACTTGAAATCTCATCATCCTAAAGCAAGTAAGTAATAGACAATCTCTTCAACAGCACTGCAAATCAAGTAAATTGTATACTATAGTAAAACGACTTTCTGAAGGTTTTAGATAACAAAGTGGGCAAAGAAATTCTACCAGTTTGGTGTCTTCATTCAAGAAAGTCTGTGATGTCTTTTCTTTGCCCATCCTCTCTTTTTTTTAATTTTGTATATATATATATATATATATATATATATATATATAGTGTTTTATATATGCACCACATTCTATAACTCTTTCTGACTTGAAATGAGATGTCACTAGAAGATTATAATTATTATCTAGCAAGATTATAAAATTTTCAAACTGTAAACAAAGCAAAAAGAGGACAGTATTCGGAAGTACAGAAGTACATGTAAATAGTTTAGTATATTGCTATAGAAAACTTAATTCTACTCAGAAAAATTATTGCAATAAGAAATACATAGTAATGCAGCCTATAATAAGACATAAATGGGTTAAAGGAAATTGGTCTAGACACAATTTGAACATTTTAAAATTGATTTCATGTTGAGAATATATAGTACTTAAGATGTCTGTTTCATCCTAATAGTAGCGCTGAATGAAATGTTTGGCTAGGAATGTTAAGAATGTTGTATTCTAACTGCAAGACAATTCCATCATTCCACTGGGCAATAAGTCTGACCCACATTTTATTTCTCTCATAATGATCACTTCTAGTCCTGTAACTCTCTGCCTTTCTTTGGCTTCTGCTTTGGAAAGCTAGGGATTTTACCTCTTCCATGAATGACAATACCCAGTATGCGAGGGCAAGGGGAAGCTTCAAGGCAGTAAACAGTTGTAAAGCCCTCCTTTCCCTCCTTCCCAGCAGCTGTCAGTCACAGGTTATCCACAACAGGACAATGCTGAGAACAAGATACATGCCTGTCATCTTCATAGAGACCTCCCAGCAGGCAGTGTGAAAAGACTGTCTACCTGTTATGCTCAAGATTGCCAATATATAGCAATAAGAATAGCATTATTCAAATGAACAGGGGTAGCAAGCCACTCCTTCACTGAAGGGCTTTTTAGCACAACTAACTCCAGTGGCTAAGAGCACAATGGAGATCCCAGGAGAATTAACAACTAGCCCCTTGTATCTCATCCTTAACTTCAGACTAAAGCATGAGCCTTTTACTCTTCATTGTCAAAAGCATCCCAGGCTAGAAGATGTACTCCACAGGGTCAGATAAGGCATTGTCACCTTTTCCTTTTCACAGAGAAGATTGCAGAGCTGTTTATTGTTTTGCTTAAAGCACACGTTTTTATTGTTGTTGTTTCTGTTTTTAACCTCCAAATGTTTGATTGATAGGACCCTGGGAGATGTCATAGTTTCTGTTACAATCACTGTTGATTACTTGAGCCACAAAAATGTCACGAAGACATTCTCCAAGGTTCTTTAAATAGCTGTCAGTGTACCCACAGGATAGCCTCTTATAGAACTGACGTTACCAGTAGTTATGTACATCATCAACTGATGGGTATTTGAAGAGCAGATAAGAAGGAAGACAGCAGATGACGCAGGGGACTAAAGGAGGGAGACCGAGTTCATTAAGGGTCTCCGAGTGAAAGCAGGATGTGTGGAATGTCAATTTAATAATAGAACTGACAGCTTTTCTCTGGCATCATTCTGCCACAATGGCTTCTTTGACAATTTGTAAAATGGACCCTTTGTAGATGTTGCTGAGTGTCACTGCATACATTTGTGAATGCCCTGCATAGCTAACATTCTCCCTTATGCCACATTTCTAGGATCTGTCCCAAGAGACTCTCTCAGAGTAATCTAGAGAGCTGGCACATGAGGCTGAGGGAAGCCACGTAAGGCCAAAGAGAGTAAATAATGTTAGAAAGTTATCCTTGCCTGGTCACAAGCCGAGAGGCTTAACCAGTTTGAAAATTACTCTTATGCTAGATGATATTTTGAACCACGTCACTGTACCAACAGTTACAAACTTTGTGATAAACCTAGTATAGGCTGCTCCATGATTCCAGGAATAATCTTAGTCTTTTGATCATCTATTATATATATATATATATATCTGGTCATTTCATTAACTGAAGACAATAACACATGAACATCTAGAGGTAAGAATTTTTTTTTAAAAAATGTACCTAGTAGAAAATAAAAAACAGCATGGTAAGTAGCAAAAATTTAGCAGAACAAATATCCTCAATCAAATTATTAAACACTTTACACTCTAGCCTTTTTCTTGGTTAATTAAAATTAAATTACCTACAAACAGTATTAAAATGTACAAAATTTATGCTTAAGCATAAAGTTTAAATACATAGCTAAATTTTGCTCATTCTGTATGTTGGAAGATTATTTCCTTATTTTGTCGACATTGTCACACGTTGCTATGTTTAAACAAGCAAGTACGTACAAAACATTTGAAACAAAGATGGAGGATATATAAATTCAGGAAATGGGGATGTGGCTTAGTGGTGGAGGACTTTGCTAATATATATTCGATATTAACTAGGAGACTCAGCACTTGTATATATATATATAAAACTGTTTATATACAAAGTCTAGTTTTATAGCTTTTATAAACATGATCAATGACAATTTTGTCTACTATTATTCCATTAAAATTGTATTAATGTAGTATCTTCATGAGAAGACTACATTGTTCAGGGATGGGTGGAAACATATTCTTTTTTATTTTGAAAAGGAGATTTTTATTGTCCTTTTAAAAACATGTTGCCTTTAGATTAAAGAATAATATATCAACAGTATCTCACATGGTATAACCAGATTTGTAATTTCTGCGGTGGTGGTGGTAAGAAAGGGCTTATTTCATCTTAGAGTTTACAGGACAGTTTGAAGGGAGGTCAGAACCAGGACCTGGAAGGAGGATTTGAATTAGATGCCAAGTTGAATGTTGCTCACTGGTTGCTGACTTCCTTTGCCGGCTTTTTAATACAACCCAGGACCACCTGACCAAGGGTGGCATGCCTACGGTGAGCTGTGCCCACCCACCCACGTCAATGTCAATCAAAAAATGCCCTATTGACCTATCTACAGGCCAGTCTGATGGAGGCAGCTTCTCAATTGAGGTTCCCGCTTCCAGATGACTATAGCTTCTTTCAAGCTAAAAACATTAATTAGAGTAGAGACCCTAAGGAATTACATTTATGAAGAATAAATGGACATATGCATAAAATAATAAAATTTAAAATATAGTCTTATTAAATATAGTCTTATTCCGTTAATATAATAAAAGAAAGAAAAACACATATTTTCATATATGTTTTTCTGTATGTTTTTACCTTCTTAGTTTTTTGTGTGGCTGTCAAAGCAATGTTATCTTATAAAAATGAGTTTAGAAGCCTCCAACTTAGTTGTCTGTCATGATTTATTGTGATGTGTTAACTGAATGAACATTGTCTATGGAATATTTTCTTTTATTTTTTTAATTAAAAATGTTTTTTTCTCATGGAATCTCTCCTGATTACGGTTTCCTTCCTTCCTCTGTTCTTCCTATTTCCTGTCTGTCTAGAGCCACCCCTTTTCTGTTTCTCATTAGAAAACAAATGACTCCTAAACCATAATACAACATAACCAAATAGAATATAATATGATAAAACAAAAGCCAATACATTGGAATAGGAAGAAACAAATAAAAAGAAAAAAAGAGGAAAGAGTTCACGAGCAGGCACAAGAAATAGTTACTAGGCACAGTCTGGGGATCATAGGAAAGACTGGTTTCTGGCTGAAGGCAGGTGGTAACTCGGGAGGAGGGAAGAGGGGCGTGACCTTCTTGAAGGACCCACTGCTGGTCTTCATCCTGACTTCATTCTTCTCGCATGTGCTGCCCTTAAACATGGACTGAAGGTCCCCAGTGGAGGAGCTAGAGAAAGGACTGAAGCAGCTGAAGGAGCTGAAGGAGTTTGTAGACCCATAGGAAGAATAATAATATGAACCAACCAGTACCCCCGGAGCTCCCAGGGACTAAACTACTAACCAAAGAGTACACATGGAGGGACCCATGGCTCCAGCTGCATATGTAGCGGAGGATGATGGCCTTGTTGGATATCAAAGGGAGGAGAGGACCTTGGTCCCGAGAAGGCTCGATGCCCCAGTACAGGGGAATGCCAGGGAAATGGGAGTGGGTGGGTTGGTGAGCATGGGGAAGGGAGGAGGGAGGGGAGGATGGGGTAGGGTGTTTTTGGTGGGGAAACCAGGAAAGGAGATAACATTTGAAATGTAAATAAAGAAAAAAAAAGAAACATGGTCTTTTAAACCATTTATTTATTTATTTATTTATTTATTTATTTATTTATTTATTTATTTATTTATTTCGGGAATCTGTCCTCTCTGTCTCTTTGAACTATGTTGCCTGGTGCCTGCACCTCCTGGCAGTGCACTGGTTAGTGCCCTTGTAGCAGCGCAGAAGGAGCATCTCTGAGCGGATCAGATGCGGACAGGGATGTGGGGCTCTCTGGCATGGTACTGTGGCCAGACCAGGGTCAGAGGGAAAGCCATCTTCTGGCCAGAGACAGAGGCGAGCCGAACGCACACTCTCCAGCCCTCTGGAGTCCACCCAGCTCTGGAAAGTTTCACAAAGGCTGAATTCACTTGACACTTGACAGGAAAAGAGGAGCCTCGAGCCACCTTTCCTTCGATAGTTCATTTGTTTTTCCAGTTGTCTTTCTGATTTTCCCAGTACAACCATCCAGGTTTGGGCATGTGAATATAAACTAGCAATCGTTTTTAAACGATTCTCATGGACGTATATCGAGTGAGATCATAAGATTATGTGAGGTGAAATCACATGATTACAGCACCCACCCTCCCATAGGCCAAAACATCTCTGCATCATTTTTGTCTTTGTCCCCAAATAAATTTCTAGTAATTGAACTTTTCAAAGAATCAAAGGCATTTCAAAATACAGTTCCTTTCAGTATGCATAGTTAACTTCAAGACCCATGTTCAACCTAACATTGTCTTTATTGTTTTGTAGAATAAACTCATTACATCAAAGATAAAAAAGAAACAAAAAAGAACAGCATATTCCCTTGTATTGTTGGCAAGTACATTGAATATTAATGAAGTAAAATTATCATTATTATAATTATGCTATACAGTTGTGAGGAAATTAATTTTTGTACAAATACTTTATTGTTAGGGAACAGAAATTCTCTACTGTTTGCATAGTTGTTCTATATCTTACGTACCTAAATAATTTATTCATTGCTTCTAACATTTATTGGTGTACTTTTTAGCATGTCCTGTATATGCAATAATTTGTTTTGCGAATGAAGACTGAAGTGTGAAGCTCTGTGGCTAGCCTTCCTGTGCAAGATGAGTTCCAGGTGCCAGGAGAATCCTGACTCAAAATGCAACCTAGAGGGAAATGGAGGAAGACACTCGACGCTCTTCTCTGGTTTCCCTGTTCACATACACGGATGCATGTACACTTGCACACAAGTCTGCATACGCTTCATATGTGTATCTTCCAAATAAACACACATCATCCACACATTGACAGAAATTATGTCATCCTCATAAATCTATTTGTTGTTGGCCAATTTAATCTTCAGAACATTTTAATATTCAAATTGACACCAATTAATTACTAATTAATTTATATCAATAAATATTGATCAATATTATTAATATTTGAATTAATGTAACAATCACATTTCTTTCTAATAGACCCAACAAAGAACATTAAAATATTAATATTTCATAATAATTGCTTAATAAATCTTATCTTAAAGGGTCAGCTTTTTAACTCTGTAAATTAAGACTTCAATGGCTATTTTATGGAGAACTGTATAAGAAGAATGTCAAACCCTTCTGAAAAGGATATTTGGCTTATAATAGTGGCTTAGTAACATTGTTTAAAGTGAGAATTGCATGTGCTCTAATTCAATAATTTTAGCATCTTTTCATGGGCTTAATATTCAGTCCTCAGTGATCTACTTAACTAAATTATTAGTTGTCACACTTTTGATTACCTTGCAGATCTATTTGTTGCTATAAAAGTTATGCAAAATCTGTGCTTCTCTACAATTATGTTGGCAACTATAATAGGATGATGATTACATGCTGTGTTCTTTATTCATGGCTCTGCTGAATTAATGTAAATGGCACACATTTAATATTAAGTAAGTAAAACACCAAATGATGGTTAGATTAAGTTTATAATCTTGGGGAATGATATACCTTTAAGTTGCAAATATTTGAATAAGTGGAAATATGAACTAGTCAGTAGAGAACGTTAGTAGTGATTATGGTGTGTCTGTGAGTGTGTGTGCGTGTGTGTGTGTGTGTGTGTGTGTGTGCTAATGTGTCAGAGTATTGCTATGTGCCTCAGGCTGGTCTTAATTAGCGATCCTCCTGCCTCAGCTCTGGAGTGCTCTGGGTTCCAACATCTGGTCCCAATGACCCTTGCCTTTGGGAGCTAGAGACATCTGGTGGCAAGACTTCCCATCATCTGAAAGGACTCTGTTGGTACACCAAAGGGTCCTTGTGCCAACTTGCCTTCAAAATACAGAATGGGAACTCCTGACCCAGGTAAGTCATGTGACTGCATGTTCATTGCAGGAAAGTCAGCAAGTTTCATTTACATTTTCAAATGCTTCTGTGGATAATGAACATCCTTATGCTATGTAAATGGTTAGAGCCTGGCAATGAAGAAATAGATGTCTCCTATGATAAGATGTTCAATACCAGTGAAGCTCATTAAGGCATTATTTACAAATTAAAATCACAGAAAATACTTAAACACCTTCATATTTATTCTACAGGTTTGAAATATCTCAGTGATTTAATAACCAAAAATGGTTCAGATGCAAAGAATCATTTGTATGTTTTTACATTCACAAGGAATGAAGACCCTGTATTATGGTAAATAGCATCAGATTAAAATTGCACATATATAAATTATTAAAATATCAAATAATGAATATGTATCAATGCTCATGTTAATATGTATAATGCTAAAATTTTAAATCATGACATATTTACTTTAGAAAAATAAATTACATTTTTTATTTCTCCCTCCCTCCTCTCTCTCTCTCTCTCTGTGTGTGTGTGTGTGTATGTGTGTGTGTGTGTGTGTGTGTGTCTGTGTCTGTGTCTGTGTCTGTCTATGTTGTGTTGAGAACGGTCTTACTAGATTTCTCAGGCTAACTTGGAATTTTGTATGTAATCCAGGCTGGCCCTGAACTTATCCTTCTGGTCGACCCTCCTGACTCCTGGGATTATATGCAGAGCAACTAAGCCCAGTTGGCAGTAAGCATCTATAATAAGTAAGTAGAGTCCATACTTTTCGTGACCTTTCTCCTAGATGGAAATGTAAGCAAACAAAGAATCAGTGGAAACACAACTTTCACAAGACCCTGACTCACAGAAAACTTACTAAGGAGTATTCTACTGTTCATATTCTTATTATTGCTAATACCTCCCTGTATTTAAATGATTCCTGAATTATTATATGATGAAAAATAAATTCAGGTAAGAATTATTTTTCCATTAATTAATTAATTAACATTATACTCTGACCACAGCCTTCCCCTCTGCTCCTAGTCCCCCTTCGTGTAGCCCTTCCCCTCAAGCCCCTCCCCTTCTGCTCTGAGAAGGGATAGGTCCCTGTGGCTTGGTCTTCATATGGGTCCCCCAACAACTGGAGTAGGACTTATACAGACTCTGTTGTTCCAGACTGTGGTAATAATTATTAATGAATATTTAAAAACTGGTATAGATCAGATCTTCTGATCTACATTTTATTACATTTTTTTAGAAAATCACAGTATATATGAAGTGAAGAAGACATGGGTGATAACTTATTCATTTAACTGAGTCACTAAAATTATCCTTAGGAATGAAGGGACACATAAGTAAATAAAACAATCACACTTAAGGTAAAAACGAAACAGATCTTAAGCCTAGCAGTACTAAACAGTGGGACTCAAAATCTAGTAGAGAAATGTAACATAAAATTAAATATTAAAATAAATGTACATGGTTAATAAAGATGAAATGAATGTGTGCTTCCATCCATCCTTGTTACAGATGCTTGCGGCCAGCTGGGCTTCCCAGCAGTCAGGAGGGTGGAGCCAAAGAATGAGATAAGCAGGAGGAGACAATTGAGAATCACAAAACAAACAATAGGGAACAATTTTATTTTAAATATAAATTTTTATTGAACACCAAAAAAAAAGTAATATTTGAACAAGTAACTGGGGAGAAATTAGGTTAGTTACTAGGGAAGCCATTTCAATGGAATCATAGCCAGTGGAAAATCAAGACAGTATCTGTGCTAATCTGGTTTTGTGTGTCAACTTGACACAAGCTGGAGTTATCACAGAGAAAGGAGCTTCAGTTGGGAAAGTAACTCCCTGAGATCCAGCTGTGGGGAATTTTCTCAATTAGTGATCAAGGCAAGAGGGCCCCTTGTGGGTGGTACCATCCCTGGACTGGTGTTCTTGGGTTCTATAAGAGAGCAGGCTGAGCAAGCCAGGGGAAGTAAGCCAAAAAGTAACATCCCTCCATGGCCTCTGCATCAGCTCCTGCTTCCTGACCTGCTTGAGTTCCAGTACTGACTTCCTCTGGTGATGAACAGCAATGTGGAAGTGTAAGCACAATAAACACTATCCTCCCCAACTTGCTTCTTGGTCATGATGTTTGTGCAAGAATAGGAACCCTGACTAAGACAGTACCTGATGTCTTCTACATCCGATAGAGGGCTAATATGCAATATATACAAAGAACTCAAGAAGTTAGACCCCAGGAAACCAAATAACCCTATTAAAAATGGGGTACAGATCTAAACAAAGAATTTTCACCTGAAGAAATTTGGATGGCAGAGAAGCACCTTAAGAAATGCTCAACATCATTAGTCATTAGAGAAATGTAAATTAAAACAACCCTGAGATTTCACCTCACACCAGTCAGAATAGCTAAGGTTAAAAACTCAGGAGACAGCAGGTGTTGGCAAGGATGTGGAGAAAGAGAAACACTCCTCCACTGTTGGTGGGATTGTAAGATGGTACAGCCACTATAGAAATCAGTCTGGTGGTTCCTAAGAAAACTGGACGACATGACACTTCCAGAGGACCCTGCTATACCTCTCCTGGGCATATACCCAGAGGATTCCCCAGCATGCAATAAGGACACATGCTCCACTATGTTTGTAGCAGCCCTATTTATAATAGCCAGAAGCTGGAAAGAACCCAGATATCCCTCAATGGAGAAATGGACACAGAAAATGTGGTATATATACACAATGGAGTACTATTCAGCAATTAAAAACAATGAGTTCATGAATTTTTTAGGCAAATGGTTGGATCTGGAAAATATCATCCTAAGCGAGGTAACGCAATCACAAAAGAATACACATGGAATGCAATCATTGATAAATGGATATTAATTAGCTCTGAAACTCTGAATACTGAAGATACAATTAGCATATCAAATGATTCCCATGAAGAAGGAAGAAGAGGGCCCTAATCCTGGAAAGGCTTGATCCAGCATTGTAGGGGAGTACCAGGACAGAGAAAAGGGAGGGGCAAAGATAGGAGAATGGATGGAGAGAAGAGGACTTATGGGACATATGGGGGGGGCGACTGGGAAAGGGGAAGGCTTTTGGAATGTAAACAAAGAATATAGAAAATAAAAATATAAAAAAAAACATAAAAAAGGAGGATTGAGAACAACAAAAAAAAAAAGAAGCAGTGTGAAGTTAGAGTGGATACAGTGGATTGAACAGAAAAGAAAGGCCATGGTCAGTAATTTTAGGGTACTAAGGGGTCCAAATTGCAGGAGACTTGAAGGGTCATGACGGATACATATGAATAGTTTAGCTCTGAATGACATAGGAAGCCACTGAGTGATTTTGACCAAAAACATTCACATGTTTAGGTTTCTATATCAGAAAGATTTGAGACAAAAATGATTTGTGGCAACATGGATGACTCTTCTTCTTTCCATAATGTGTATCCTTTCCTCTTTGAAGAATCATTGGTAATCCAGACCTTATATCCATGTGACAGAAGCTGATTCTCAGTTGCCTATAATATTTGGTGGCTAGTGTATAATAGTTAAGTCTGTTTAGATTTTTCTAAACCCTGTCCATAAAAGCAAGTTAAGTACATATGAAGTTATTTTTATACTGTATGACGCACAGGGTGAGTTTGGTGGATGCTATCCAGCTGTCACTAAGAGTAGAGGTGGATGTTAGTAGCAGGATTATAGTGTGGGGAATCCTAGATAAGGACTTAGGAAATCTGATGGCAGAGATGCTCACATGAAGCTGGAGTGGGTTCATATATGCATGATGTGATATTTTAAAGTAATGTCACATTTATTATATATATGTATTTATATGCCATAAACACAATTAACATTTAATAATTTTCATCTCTACCATCTAGTTAATTGGAAAATTGAGTGAAGAAAAACGAAAGATTGAAGGTGCTATTCATTAAAATATGAACAAACGTATTTTAATGAATGAAAGCACAGGAATAAGAAAAGGGTGGGATTTGATAATTGGATGTACAAGTGCACTTGAAGGTATGATACTTTTGAAATCATAAGGAGAATGAATTGAAAGCAGACTTATGAAATCATCTTGAAAAACTCGTGTCAACAAATATACACTAGTGAGAGGTGAGCTATGAGTGAATGAATTCTGTCGCACAAAATGAAGTGGTGTAGCATTCCTGGAATCTATAATAGCTTAAATGGTCTTGTGTGATCTAGTCAGCCTTATATTCCAGACTATGGGTGGCATATTTCTCAGTATTAGGACACTGGCATTCTAGTTCACAAATATTTTATGAATTTAGATAGCATGAAATAGTTCCCCAAGTATGAATATTTTAAATGGAAATTTAAATATTTTTTAAGAATTTTTATTCATCCTTACTGTTTCTTTTCATCCCACCCTCTTCTCATCCAATTCCTTCTGTTTTCCCTGCTCTCTCTCAAGTCCAAGGCCTCTTCTTCTTCTTTTCTTTTTATTCGATATATTTTTTATTTACATTTCAAATGATTTCCCCTTTTCTAGACCTCCACTCCCCGAAAGTCCGATCAGCCCCCTTCCCTCCCCGTTTTCCTACCCAACCCTTCCCACTTCCCTGTTCTGGTTTTGCCCTATACTGCTTCACTGAGTCTTTCCAGAACAAGGGGCCACTCCTCTGTTCTTCTTGTACCTCATTTGATGTATAGATTATGTTTTGGGTATTTCTGTTTGCTAGGTTAATATCCACTTATTAGTGAGTGCATACCATGATTCATCTTTTGAGTCTGGGTTACGTCACTTAGTATGATGTTCTCCAGCTCCATCCATTTGCCTAAGATTTTCATGAATTCATTGTTTCTAATGGCTGAATAGTACTCCATTGTGTATGTATACCACATTTTTTGCATCCACTCTTCTGTTGAGGGATACCTGGGTTCTTTCCAGCTTCTGGCAATTATAAATAGGGCTGCTATGAACATAGTGGAACATGTATCCTTATTACATGCTGGGGAATCTTCTGGGTATATGCCCAGGAGTGGTATAGCAGGATCTTCTGGAAGTGAGGTGGCCAGTTTTCAGAGGAACCGCCAGACTGATTTCCAGAGTGGTTGTACCAATTTGCAACCCCACCAGCAGTGGAGGAGTGTTCCTCTTTCTCCACACCCTCTCCAACACCTGCTGTCTCCTGAATTTTTAATCTTAGCCATTCTGACTGGTATAAGGTGAAATCTCAGGGTTGTTTTGATTTGCATTTCCCTAATGACTAATGAAGCTGAGCACTTTTTAAGATGCTTCTCCACCATCTGAAGTTCTTCAGGTGAAAATACTTTGTTTAACTTTGTACTCCATTTTTTTAATAGGGTTATTTGGTTTTCTGGAGTCTAACTTCTTGAGTTCTTTGTATATATTGGATATTAGCCCTCTATCTGATGTAGGGTTGGTGAAGATCTTTTCCCAATTTGTTGGTTGCCGATTTGTCCTTTTGATGGTGTCCTTTGCCTTATAGAAAGTTTGTAATTTTATGAGGTCCCATTTGTCAATTCTTGATCTTAGAGCATACACTATTGGTGATCTGTTCAGAAACTTTGCCCCTGTACCAATGTCCTCAAGGGTCTTCCCCAGTTTCTTTTCTATTAGCTTCAGAGTGTCTGGCTTTATGTGGAGGTCCTTGATCCATTTGGAGTTGAGCTTAGTACAAGGAGACAAGGATGGATCAATTCCCATTCTTCTGCCTGCTGACCTCCAGTTGAACCAGCACCATTTGTTGAAAAGGCTATCTTTTTTCCATTGGATGTTTTCAGCCCCTTTGTCGAGGAAGAAGTGGCCATAGGTGTCTGGGTTCATTTCTGGATCTTCAATCCTGTTCCATTGATCTGCCTGCCTGTCACTGTACCAATACCATGCAGTTTTTAACACTATTGCTCTGCAGTATTGCTTGAGGTCAGGGATACTGATACCCCCAGAATTTCTTTTATTTTTGAGAATAGTTTTAGCTATCCTGGGTTTTTTGTTATTCCAGATGAATTTGAGGATTGCTCTTTCTAACTCTGTGAAGAATTGAGTTGGGATTTTGATGGGTATTGCGTTGAATCTATATATTGTTTTTGGCAAAATGGCCATTTTAACTATATTAATCCTGCAGATCCATGAGCATGGGAGGTTTTCCCATTTTTTTGAGGTCTTCCATTTTTTGAGGTCTTCTTCCATTTCCTTCTTCATAGTCTTGAAGTTCTTGTCATACAGATCTTTCACATGTTTGGTAAGAGTCACCCCAAGGTACTTTATACTGTTTGTGGCTATTGTGAAGGGGGTCATTTCCCTAATTTCTTTCTCAGCCTGCTTATCCTTTAAGTATAGGAAGGCTACTGATTTGCTTGAGTTTATTTTATAATCTGCCACTTTGCTGAAGTTGTTTATCAGATTTAGGAGTTCTCTGATGGAGTTTTTTGGGTCACTTAGGTAGACTATCATATCATCTGCAAATAATGATAGTTTTACTTCTTCCTTTCCAATTTGTATCCCTTTGACCTCCTTATGTTGTCTAATTGCCCGAGCTAGTACCTCAAGTACCATATTGAAAAGATAAGGAGAAAGGGGGCAGCCCTGTCTAGTCCCTGATTCTTCTTCTTTAATCATTATTTTAAAACTTGAAAAGAGAGCTGCTTAGGTAAGTAAACCCTGCTTAAATTCTTTAATTTAAGCTACAGAACATGTCACAGTATATATTTTTGTATGTATGTATGTATGTATGTATGTATGTATGTATGTATGTTTGAATGTATGCATGTATATATGCATGTATTTAGCTCTTCAAGATACGGTTTCTCTGTGTAGCCCTGATTGTCCTGGAACTAACTCTAAAACCAGGTTGACCTTGAACTCAGAGATCCACCTGCTTCTGCCTTTCAAGTACTGGCATTAAAGGCACACGCTATCACTTCCTGGCAATCTCACAGCATTTGTATTTAAGAAAAGAATTGTCTAACATGATGGTTTTTATAAATGTATACACATTTTCCATAAGCAGTGGATTTTGTATTTTATTTTATAAGTTTAGCTTAAGAATTTGTGGTGTTTCAATATACTAGAAAAAATCCTTTTGTGGGTTTCTCTACATAGCTGAAAATATTACATGCCATATAGTTATTTACTAGATTTTTGTGTTGAAGCAGCATTTAAATAGACACCTAACTATACATAATCAATCAACCAATACCAACCTTGTATAAAGATAGAAATCCCTCATGAATGTAATATAAATCATCTCTAAATATACCATGTTTTCCCTATATTGTCAGTGTTTCTGAACATTCTGCTTGCATGATATGTAAGTATCATCTGTCAAAGAGTCAGACAGAAAAGCCATATGACTTCGTGATAGCTTCATAGGACACACATTGTTTTCTTGAAATTAAAAAATATTAAATTACTTTGAACACCAGACATTTCTAGACTGATACTTCCAGTGACACTCAATGTCATGTCTATAACAGCAAAATTCATACTCAATGCAAAGAAGAGAGGGCAATATAAACCTGAAATTAATATCAATCATTAAATAAACAAAACCATCTTGAAATTAAATTTTATTTGTTAGGGAATTCATAATACAAAAAAAAAAATATTACCAGTGAAGATATAGCTTGACCATAGGACACAATAAAAAATAAAGTAAAGTAATAAATTAAGAAAATAACCTCAATTAAAAGCAATTATAATGACATGCTGTATTAGTTTGGGTTCTCTAGAGTCACAGAATGTGTGGGCAGTCTGTATATAGTTAGGGAATTTGTCAGTGACTTACAGTCTATAGTCCAACTCCACCAAACTGGGCAGCAGCAGCTGTGGAGGGAAGTCCAAGGATCTAGCAGTTGCTCAGTCCCATCAGGCAAGCAGGCAAGGAAGAGTGAGTCTTCCTTCTTCCAATGTCCTTAAATAGATCTCCAGCAGAGGGTGTAGTCCAGATTAAAGGCTGTATGTGTCCAGCAGAGGGTGTGGCCCAGATTAAAGGCATGTGGGTCTCCAGCAGAGGGTGTGGTCCAGATTAAAGGCGTGTACCTCCATGCCTTTAATCCCAGATGATCTTGAACTGAGAGATCTCCTTGTCTTAATCTTCTGGAATTCATAGCCACTATGCTTCAAGATCTCCATGCCAAGATCCAGGTCAGAAACTTATATCTCTGAGCCTCCAGATTAGGATCATAGGTGAGCCTTCCAATTCTAGATTGTAGTTCATTCCAGATGTAGTCAAATTGACAACTAGGAATAGCCACTACATTTGCTGACTGACATTTATGCATATGTCCTGTGGATATGCCTTTCAAGTTATTTCTCTGATGTAATTGTCTGGATTCTATTCAAAATAACAAGGTCCAACTTGAAATATTCCATGGTGGCAAGGTGGTGAGTCCCAAGGATTCAAAAAGAAGATATGTATTAATTTCTCTTTCTGTTGTGCCAAATTAACATAAATTTGGTGGCCAAAGAAATTTATTATCATTCAGTTTCATAATTAAGAGTCTGGCATAGGCCCCACAGTTTTAAAATGAAATAGTCCTAGCACTTCATTCATTCCAAGTCTTAGGTGGACAACCTTTGTCTCTTTTGGCTTCTGTAGACTCATTGGCTCAAAGCTTCTCCTTCCAACTAACAAGTTAAAATTTTTCATGGCTGAAGAAACTGGTCAGAAAATAAGATCATATTCAGAACTTGCAGAAGACCTGAAATTTGTTCCTAGTGCTGACTTTGGGAGATTTACAATCAATCGTGGTTCAAATTCTAGTGTGTTGGGCATTCTCTTCTGGTCTCTGTGAGTAATATAGCTCTGCTCTGTCCCTTTCCCCCAAACACTCTCTCTCACACACACACACACACACACACATACACACACACGCACGCAAAGATATATACACATACAAATACTCACACTGAAATAAGTCTATTTTTAAAAGGATTTTTTTTCTTTCAAACTCTTCTTCATTGGCTTGTTTCTTATATACTGTTTCTAAATTGCATTTATGATTAGATTTGACCAGCCATTGATTTGACATGATGGTCTCATCTTAAAGTGTTTGCTCTCATTTACATCTGAAAACTCACATTTTGTCTGGTAAAGTTCAGTACTGACATATCGTCAAGAATTATATGTATACATTTTTTTGCCATGCCTGGCCAGTTTATTCATTCATTCATTTATTTATTTGTTTGTTTTTAAATTAGGTATATCATTTATTTACATTTCAAATGTTGACTCCTTTCCCGCCCCCCCCACCAGAAAATCTCATAAGCTCTCTCCCCCTCCCCAATCAAACCTCCCGTGCTTCGTTGTCCTGGTATTCTTCTACACTACTGCATCAAGTCTTTCCAGGACCAAGAGCCTCTCCTCCTTTTGCTGTCTAACAATCATCCTTTGCTGCTGATGTGTCTGGAGCCCTGGGTAACTCCATGTCTACTCTTTGGCTGATGGTTTTGTCCCTGGGAGCTCTGGGAGTACTGCGTGACTCATTGTTATTCCTCCTATGGCTCTGCAAAGCCCTTCAGCTCCTTGGGTCCTTTCTCTAGATCCCCCATTGGGGACCCTGTGCTCAGTTCAATGGCTGTCTGAGAGTGTCCCCCTTTGTATTTGTCATGCACTAGCAGAGCCTCCAAGGTGACAGCTATATCTTGCTCTGGTCAGCCAGCACTTGTGGGCATCCACAATAGTGTTTGGGTTTTGTAACTCTATATACAGAAGGAGAGACAGAAACAAAAGGTTGAGCAAGGTCTAAGGGAAAGACCATCCAGGGATATGTATACATTTTTAAGGCCAACAGAGAAGAAATGGCGGAAATGTAGTATTAGATTTAAAGGTATTAGAACTGCAGTTAAAATTTGTTGTTTACATCTTTATTCTAATTCTTTAGGCATTATTCATGACCTTTTTTTTTTATCACTTGCACTCACTTTATTGAAATGTGTGAAGATGATCAGAACCAGATACCTATCATCTACAAGGACTACAAACAGCCTGGTACCTTCAGATCCAGAGATGTTTGCAGAATTCTCTGGCTTCTTTCTAGACATCATTCTAGAAGACACTCACCTAAAATGTTTTTAGCTCTTAGAACTAATGAGATACCATTGCTCAGTTAGAAAAGGCATTTGCTTTGTAATTTATATATTTCTGTTTGAAATAACTTTAATTGTATGTAGTTCTCTGGGTTCATTGCAAAGAGCATCTTTTAGTAAGAAATTCGGATTGTAATACGTTCAAATATATGATCTTAGTGAATGTGGCTTGTATTGTTTCTTTGAGTGGGTATAAGGGTAAAATGATGGTTATAAGTAATGAGTAATACTCATTCATTCTTCCAGCACTACTGTATAGGCTATTGGATTTTCAGTTTAAGTAAGGCATGCATACACAAGTATGGAAGAAAGTGTCTCAAAAGTGACAGGTGACAATTAAGTAGGTGGTTCAGGAGGTAGTGCTAACACATTAACATGCCCTAACTTTCTCTCTCTCTGTGGAGTGTCTTCACATGTGACATTATAAAGAACAAATACAAATTCTATTTTGAGATAGATTTCAGGACTTGGACAAGAGCAGTTATTACATTTTAGAACTAGAGCAGCATATGCTAAATTCTTTAGACTCTTGGGGATGAAAAAATCAAAGACTTCATTTCACTTTTACTTTGAAACAACTGTAAATAACATAGCAAGTTCTAGACACTCAGAGAAAAGCCTGTAGTTTTTTGTTTGTTTGTTTGTTTTTAAACAAAGTGGACTTAATTACCTTTCTGATTTGTTCATAGATAAGGAGAGAAGCAGAAATCAAAACTAGCTCAATGTCCAGAGTCTTTCTTATTTTGTCAAATTTTGTTCATTTTGGCTAGTGAATTAACTATCAAAAACACTGACTGCTAAGGCTTTGTGTTTAAGGAAAATATAAGAGGAATTTTGATAACTAGTAAAAGAAATGCTACGTGCTTAAATTTCCATAGCACCTTTACACGGGACACCTGCTCTTGTTCAGGTTCACATGATCCATCCCACAGAAGACTATAATACTTCCCAAAAGATTGCTCTACCAGGGCTCAGCAATAAATCCCTTTTCAGCCAGACAAGTTGGCCTTTATTTTCTGTATTGCCGTGGGCATCTCACATGACATTCCCAAATAAGGTAGTGCCCTACAAGGCTGCTGTGATTACTTGTAATGACTTAACTGCTAAGGAATTATAACAGTATGAATAACAGTGGTTTGCACTGCGAATGTCCTAGCTACTTCAGAAATGCCAGAGCAACAAATATAAAAATGCTTCTCCTTTGCCAGTTTGCAAGGAGTCAAAGTCAGAAGACTACAACTGCCGCAAACAGTGATTGTTCATTCAACAGCAGGAAGCAAAACAAATATGAAAGACGTGAGGGCATTAGCCATTCTGCTCTGTACAGAGGCAATTACATTAGGGATATGAAAAGAAAACAACATTTATATTCAAGCACAAGGCACTGGGAACAGAATGGGTTTGCCTGAGAACATGTTAAATGGGAAATTTCTGTGTGTTTTGGCCTTGGTGTTGTGGTAATAGTATTAAGATTACTAGAGATTGCATGCTTATCTTCAAGTATTCAGATTGGGCATTATATGGTAATAGCTTTGAAAAAAAAGTTAATTTTGTGATGGGTTATATTCCTATCCCTGTGTTTATCTCCAAAAGGAACTTAAGGTAGTATTCAAAACCAAACATATCATTTAAAACAGAGAAAACTAGCTAAAAGAAATATATATTTAAATGAGTATTTATTGTACATGATAGGATGTTAAATGAATAAAGGCATGGGTACTGATGGTGTAACTAATATTCCACTTTCATATGTACACATCAAATCATCATTTATTTATTCACTTCATTTTTCTTCTGTTAAAGATTGTAGACTAAATTCAGGCTTCACATGACATTTTAAATTCACGCAAGAAAGTTAGTATCATTCAGTTCACAGACAGTGAACAAATAAGGAAAAATTCCCGATCTAGACAATGAATTCATGTTTCGTAGCTTCAATAATAATAATAATAATAATAATAATAATATCCTGTTGTCTACTGTGGGAGTTTTTATGCTGAGCAAGTAACTTACAACTGAATAAACTCAGAATTCCATGAACTCAAGGCAAACATTTCTTGTTTGAGGACCTTAGGTTTAAGTGCTTAAATACTTTAAAGTATAACCGAGTTGATGATTTTCTATAAACTCGTCTTCTGAGGTTTTTCTCTTTCCCCTGGATTTGTCCATCAAAGTAACATTAATGGGATTTCATCTCTTCCTTTCATGACATCACAAGGTTGTCCATCTGTCTGAACATCTATTCTACCTTTCAGGAGAGCATGCGTCAAACACTGTGAGATAATTCAGGAGAGCGAGCTGAGTATCAGACGAGGCTGTCTGCAGGATCGGGGTCCTTTCATGGTTGCAGTATTTCATACAGTTTCACTGGCAACTTGCCTACCAGATGGGCTACAGCGGAGCTTCCCTGCCCCACTCCCCAGAATGGTGTCCCCTCTCATCTTCTCCCCTTTAGGCTTGAATGTCAGTTGCTTGCGTAGGGGAAAAAGAAAAGACTTGCACTTGGAATTCTTGAGTGACTGCCAGAAGGGAATTGTCTCTGAGAATTGCCATTTTCCAGGTTCCCATAGTATGTAATAAACCCAATTATCCAAGCTAAGGGTTAGAAACCGGAAACAAGAGTGGGAGAGTCGTAAGTATCAACATGGATATCTTCTGAGAGGCAGCAATAAAAGGATCTGTCACACTTCATTTGATAAACAGTTGCTATTCATGAAATAATTGTAGATGACCGAAGTATCACAGAGTCTATGTCACAAGATACTGACAATTTTTTGTTTTAGTCACAGGTATTTGCTTAAGACTTTTTCACTCCTGAAATTAGGTCAAGAGTTTAGAAAATGTGGAACACTAGGCAAATGTACACTCATTTACTTTCGATGTTCATAAGTTGCTTAACAGTTTTAAAATCACTGAAAACAGTAAAAAAAAAATATCGTGCCATGTGCAACTTATATGAAATTTAAATTTCACTGCTCATAAATAAATCCACACTGGAACTCATCCAGTGAGCAGTCCTTTCAAATGTGACCAAAAGACAAGCAAAACCTCAAATATTTGATATTTGCTCCACAGTAAGACAGCATGTAAATTAAAATGTTTGTTATTCTCTGAGCTAAGTCTTTACATTTTAATGTCAGAGAACATATTTTGCCCATTGCTTAAGTCCCCTGTTTATTTTAAGCGAGATGGGCCAGGACTGTTCGCTGTTGTTCCGTCTATATGCTTGACTGATGGGTCCCAGCAACTCAAAGCATGCACATACTGTACTTGCAAATAGAAAATATAACATCCCAGAGGGATTGGTAATATGTGATCTGGGCTTCTGGTATTCTACAGAGAATGCTGGCACATTGAACATACTGATTATCCTATAAAGTTGATTATTTACCCGACACTCATTCTACTTATAATGATAGTTTAAACTTAAAGGGAAGTTTACTTATTTTAAAATTCGTAACAACATATATAGATATATCAGAAAAAAAGGAAGAGAAGGAGGAGGAGGTGGAGAAAGAGGAGACTGGAGGAGGAGATTGGAGGAGAAAGAAGGGGAAGAGGAGGAGGAAGGAGGAGGAGAAAGGTTGGAAGATGAGAAGGGAGGAGAAAGGAGAAGGAGGTGGAGGAGGAGGATGGAGGAGGATGGAGGAGGAGATGGAGGAGGAGGTGGAAGAGGAAGTGGAGGAGGATGGAGGAAGAGGAAGAAGGAGGAGGATGAAGAAGGAAAAGGAGAAGGGGAAGAAGAGGAAGGGGGAAGAAGAAGAAAAGAAGAAGAAGAAGAAGAAGAAGAAGAAGAAGAAGAAGAAGAAGAAGAAGAAGAAGAAGAAGAAGAAGAAGAAGAAGAAGAAATCTAAAACCAATGGACAAGCAATTGAGGACCACACTACTTTCTCATACAAAGTGACCAGTGCAGTGACACAGTCCGTAGTTCTTATGCTCCCTTTTCATGTAATTATTTAGATGGTACCTTTGTTATTGTTCCCAGCCTCATGATTATGATAAAGCACTGTACACAACTTCTGAATTTTATGCAATTTAAATCAGAATATTTTATTCTTTAATATGTATGTTATAAGTTAAAATTATGACTAACATAAACATATTAACTTTACAAAATTAACTGTTATGGGTGTTGAGGTGGGTATTGACACTTTCCATGTATTTCTGTTGACCTGACTTTATTCCCGGAAACAACAGGAATGTGCGGGGAGAGAGCCCATTCCACAGAGCTCTTTTCTCGCCTCCTGCATGCTGTGGATGTATTTCCCCACCACTTTATGCACATGAATTATATGTATGAAATGTTCTCAAGTTTGTTCATGGGAGATGAAAATAAAATGTAAGTGTATTTCAGTTCAGAGGTCTGAATGGGAACACATAATGGCCAGCTGTAGCTTGACAAGAAAAAAAGTATGTTTAAGTGAAGTTTGGAGGAAAACACTTAAAACCATCAAAAGTGAGCTGGTAAGACAAATACCCGCTGATAAAGCTCTATGTGCCATAGCCTGAGATCTATTCTTCATGGTGGAAGAAAAAATTGTCCTGTTATATTCATATGCATGGCGTTCATGTGCAAGTAGACACACACACACACACACACACACACACACACACACACACAATGAAAGAGAAAAACACTATAATAATTTGTACCCTTTATCTGATAGGAATGAGCATTGTTTGTGGTAGGTCTTTACTCCAGTCTTGACTGACTGTAGGGTTGCCTGTAAGCCTGATAAAACGTATCTGCAGGTGTCAGCCTTGCATTTCCATAGAAGACTGACTGAGCTGGGCTGATGGCTTAGTCAGAGGAAAGCTGGACAAAGGGGAAGCGCAGGGAGGCTCCAGCAGCCCCCGGGCATCTGCTCCCTGGAACGCCAGCCACAGTGTGAACTGTTCTGGTCTACACACCTCCCCTAATGCGGGAATGGGCACAGCCCTGAAAACCCTTCAATTCCATACGCCCCTCCTACATTGCCTCCTCCTTCTTCCTTTCAGCGCTGGTGCCTGCATCTAAGCCCACAATGCTGTGCGAGCACCTCACCAAGGAGTGGTTTCCACACCCTTTGTTTGTTTTGTACACTTTTATTTTGAGTCAGAGCCTCACAGTGTTCCCAGGATGGCCTTGAACTCATTCGGTATCCCCGATGGTCCTTAACATGTTGACCCTCTCTAATCAGCATCCCAAATAGCTAGACTTACAGGCAGGGCCAAGCAGAGCCTGTCTTCATCTCTTCTTTATTTTGTTTAAAATTAACTATTTTATTTATTTACATCCCAAATATTGCCTCTTCCCTGGGCCCCCTCTCAGAATTCTTCACTCCCTCACCCCCTCCACCTCCCCTTTGCCTCTGAAGAGTTCCCCCACTCCCCACCCAGCTATCCCTCTTCCCTGGGGTATAAGTTGTTTCTAACAGGAATAGGATCCCAGTGTTGAGAAAAGTGGCTAAAAAATAAAAATAAATAAAATAAGAAGTGCTTGAGAAGAAATGTCTATTGGTTAGGAGACACTCAGAAGTGGATGGAGTTATAGAGAAAGCGTGAAAGGAAGAGAAACTATGCAAGCATGCTGAAAATTGCCAGCTAGAACATCCCGATCATGGAGAGACATTTCCAAATGCAACTTCAGTGAAATGGAAGGAAAGGGGCTAAAATCCATCTGTGGTAGATTGAGATGAGAAGGAAAGTCAGAGGATTAGTCTTCTTGTTTGCTTTTTATGTTGTTGGCAATAATCCAGACGTGAGAAAACCGTTGGTATGGGGAGAGAGAATCTAAGTGTGGAGAAATTAATAGATAAATCTATTCCAATCATAGAGCTGCCTTTAGACAGTCACATGCAGCTCTATGTAACAGACAGACAACATTCCCTCCAGGTCAGAAGCAGATGCATAGCGGAGAGGGTTTTTAGGGCATGCTCAAGTTAATATATTACTTTAGCGTGGATAAGAAGATTGTGTAGACGGAGGAGTAAAGAGGTGTGAACGGTCACAAGAGCTTACAAGCTGAACTGATATCTACACAAGTGTTAAATGCCCATTAGGGATTAGTAAATAGAGATCGGAGACGGTATCAGTTCACCGAGCAGAGGACTTTTTCTAGACAGCTGCTGAGGCCTGGGAGGGTGAATGGTTGGATTTAACTGGCTTTGGAACGGTGCCAGCCACCAAGCCGAAGGGCGAAGAGGACGGGAAGAGCAGAGCCGGGACCAGCATTGGTCAGAGGGCCACAAAGTCACCCAAGGAATCTGAAAATTCTTGGCAGAGCAAATTGGGGATCAAGAGCGGGATGTGAAGGGGACACAAAGGGCTCGAGTGAGAACGGTCAATTATGAGAGAGACAGAGCCGGTGAAAGGCCGCCCTGTGGCTGGAGGGGATTTCTTCAGGGAGGGTATGCGGCTGCTGGAATGCCGTCGTGAAATTAAAATTCAGACTATGAAATAGGACTGACTGATGGAGATGAAGACTAGACCCAAGAAAGTATAATCGCAGGCGCTACAGCCATCAAAGACTTGAAGAGGTGGGCGGACTCGATGTTCAAATTCCGGAGTATCTCAAAGGGGATCTCACGCAGCCAGTTCTTGAAGCTGGTGAGGAAGGAGGAGTTATAGCAATTTTTTTTTCTTCACAAATTAAACTGGGAAAATTTCGAAGGGACTCAGCAAGTTTCGAAGTTGCCAGATAACAACTTAGCTCTTAGAGACAAAAATCTGTTTATCAAAATTCCCGAGCAATCCTCATGATCTCTTAATGTGATGCGGCTTGAGGTGAGCTCTTGGGATAACGATAAACCGTGAGCATCGCTATTCCAATTGCTTCATCAATTTAATTACGCATATTTATCAGAAATAATCTTAAACCTCCATGCTACTTGGAAGTTTTTGCTTTCTGATTCATACTAAAAATCTGAGCATTTGAATAACTTTACTCTAGAACGCAAAATCAGCTTCAGACGATTTCTTTAAAGCAGTCAATTAAGCTAACAAATATTATACAATACAATTATGTCATGTATGCCACGAAAGTTTAGGAAGCAAATCAGAAGACATTTTAAGGTAAAAACTTGAATTGCTTTTTAGATGTTTGTTCTTGGATCTAGTTTTCAACTATGTATAAAAATAAATACCGTTGAACAGTAGGAAAGTGAGTCCTGGTATAAAGGTAAGAGTGCTGTGCAGAAATAGATAACTAAGTACTGAGCATGTGGAACTAGGCACTGAGTGCCTTTGTGCAGTACTCTTCATTTTAGGGAGGAAGATGGATTTGGGTATAACAGATTCTGAAGGAGATTTTGTTTCCTGATTGGTATAGTATTAACATGATTTATAACATATTACAGTAATCATTGTCAGATAATCAGTTTTGAAAAGGACCAATGAAGACACATGTTCCCATTTATGGAACTTACTCTAAAATAGTAATGAATTATTTAAATCCAGTTTTTGTCGGTGACCTCAATACTAAATTATAAAATTCTAAGTCATACCTGCGCCACCTACTGGCAGAACAAGGTAAGACACCGGCAAGCCCTCAGACCTCGCATCAAGCAAGCATATTTCATTACATAAAAATGTCCTAATTTACATGTGAAAATATTATATTCATTGCTGTTTTGTCACTAGCCTATTAACAGAAAATATACAGGATCCAGAATCTATATAATTCAATTCCCGTCCAATTTATTATAGAGTACAACTTATATTCTTGATCTTCCCATGTCTCACGATTGCTCTTCATAAAGATATTATTTGAAATAGGATAGCAACAGGTCAAGGACTTCCTCCATTCAGTTTCTAACGTTTTGCAAGATTTAGACGCAGTCTGTGCAGGCTTCTGTGCATGCTGCTACGCTCTTTATGGGTTCATATGTATATAGCCCTATTTTGTCTAGAAGGCCTTAATCTTTTCATTCCCTCTGTTTTTTACCCTCTTTCTGCCTCCTTTTCAGCAGGGTTCCCGCTACCCTAAAGTGAGGGATCTGATAAAAACATCCCTTTTAGAGCCGACTGTTCCAAGGTCTCTCGGTCTCTGCATTTTATCTGGCTAGGTATCTCCGATTTTCGTTCCATCTCCTTCGGAGGGAAGCTTCTCTGAGGACGACTGAGCTGTTGCCGTGTTAGCTTTCCATACATCCCTCAGATGGTCCCTAGTTTTAGCTGTCACCCACCTTTATTCACCCCCTCCCTGTCTGAGTCTTACATTCCAGCCCACCACGCGCCCCATCCAATCATGACTGTCTATTCCATTTTCCCTTCCTAGCTCCCTAGTCCATCCTCGTCCCCTACTCTACCTCTGTGGTTCTACGGATTGCACATAGCTGGATTATCCACGATTTAACAGCTAACACGCACATATAAGCAAATGCATACCATACTTGTTTTACTGCATTTGAGTTACCTCACTTTGGATGATATTTTCTTAGTTACATCCATTTGA
Organism: Apodemus sylvaticus; assembly: GCF_947179515.1. NCBI lineage: Eukaryota > Metazoa > Chordata > Mammalia > Rodentia > Muridae > Apodemus > Apodemus sylvaticus. The sequence continues at coordinate 32,987,101 of NC_067486.1, read as the reverse complement.
CAGAAAGTTTCTTGATTTTATTTTATTTTTAAATGATTGATACTCTGTTGTGTAAATGTGTAGCATGTTCCCATACTCAGGACTCCCATAAAACCCAAAACTGGAATCAGAAATATATACACTAAGGACAACCACACATGTTGTTTTCATTTCCTGACTATTATGAAGCAAGGAAGATGGTTTAGCATGTATCTTTGCAGTCAGATGAATCTTTCCCAGGGCATGTCCAAGAGTGGTAGAGCTGGATCTTGAGGTAGGTCTAGTTTCATTTTCCTGAGCAACTGCCACTCTGATTTCCACAGAAATCAGTGGCTATACAGATTTGCACCAGGAATGGAAGAGTGCCCTCCTCATCTAAGAATGTTGAACAATTCTTTAAGTGCCTCTCAGACATTAGACTTTCTTCTTTTATGAATTACATATAGATGTATTCCTTGGTTTTTAATTGTTTCTTCTTCTTCTTCTTGTTCTTCTTGTTCTTGTTCTTCTTGTTCTTCTTCTTGTTCTTCTTCTTGTTCTTGTTCTTGTTCTTGTTCTTGTTCTTGTTCTTCTTGTTCTTCTTCTTCTTCTTCTTCTTGTTCTTCTTCTTGTTCTTGTTGTTGTTGTTGTTCTTCTTCTTCTTCTTCTTCTTCTTCTTCTTCTTCTTCTTCTTCTTCTTCTTCTTCTTCTTCTTTTCCTTCCTTCATGCTTTCCTTTCTTTCTTTTACTTTTTTAGATGCCCAGTGTTTTGAGTTGTTTATATACTTTGGATATTAGTCCTACACTGCACATGTAAATTTCAACAAATTCTTTACAAAACCAGAAAGGATAAGTTTCAGCTTCATTTGGAAATGTAGAATGTTTAGGATAGCTAAAACACCACTGAATAATCAAAGAATTGTTAGTTGCATACCTTCACTAATCTCAAATTGTAGTACAGAGCTATAGTAATAAAAAGTGTGGTATTGTAAAAAAAACAAAAAACAAAACAAAACAAACAAAAAAAAAACAACCAGTCATGTTGATCAATGGAATAGAAATGAAGGCTCAGATATAAGTCTACACTCCTAAGGACATTAGAATTTTGAGAAAGATTCCAGAAATGTACACTGGAAAGAAGAACAATTTTAACAGTTGTGCTGGTCAAATTGGATATCTTTATGTACAAGATCCGTATCAACAAGACAAAATTTAAGTCCTAGTGGCGCTAGACCTCAATCTATATCCAGACACACTAAATCTCATAGAGAAAATGGGGCACAAATAGCCTTGAAATCATTAGCACAAGAGAAGACTTTCTAAACAAAGCATCATTGGTACAGGTACTAAGATCAACAGTTAATACATGGGACCCATGAAACTCAAAAGCTTCTGCACGACAAGGGGCTCCAACATTCAGGCAAAGTGTCAGGCTACAGAACTGAAAAATACAATATTTTTAATACTGAAAATTGAGCACTTTGGTCTAATCATACAATGTGGAGTAGTGATAAAGTAGTTTTCTGTGAAATTATACCACACTGACTATGAAAACTTAATTTTAATTGTTGAGAACGTGCCTTTCTTTGTATTTGTCTAGTATACCATGGTCTTTTTACACAGCCAACACTAAATATGCCACTTTTTCCATAATAGACCAAAATAAGAAAATAAAATACTTCAAAAACCTCATCACTAATTTCTTTCTCAGCCTGTTTATCATTTGTATAAAGGAAGGCTACTAATTTATTTGAGCTAATTTTATATCTGCCCTTTGCTGAAGTTGTTTATCAGCTGGAGAGGTTCTCTGATAGAATTTTTGGGGTTGCTTATATATACTATCAAATCATCTGCAAATAGTGATACCTCTATTTCTTCTTTGCCAATATTTATCCCCTTGATCTCTTTTTGTTGTTTTACTGCTCTAGCTAGGAATTTGAGTACTATATTGAATAGATATATGGAGAGTAGACATCTTTGTCTTGTCCCAATTTTAGTGGGATAAGTATGTCTCCATTTAATTTGATATTGACTGTTTGTAGTAAATTGCTTTTATTATGTTTAGGTATGGACCTTGAATTCCTGATCTCTCCAATACTTTTAACATGAAGGGGTTTTTCATTTTGTCAAATGTGAGACTCTCAGGACTTAAAGGGAGGGACCTTAGTTGAAATGCCCTACAGTGGGGAGAGGGAACCTATAGCTCCCACCTCCAGCAGAACAACAGGGCAAGTAGGTGATAGGGTTGTCATGCCACAGTCAAAATTCTGACCCATGATTGTTCCCATCAGAAAGAACTGCAGGATGAGAATGGAGAGAAGTCCATGGAAAAGAAGGTCCAGTGACAGGCCCAAAGTGAGAGCCAGCTCAAGGGGAGGTCCCAAGGCCTGATACTATTACTGAGGCTATGAAGTGCTCACAAAAGGCACCTATCATGATGTGACTGCACTTCGAAAGACCCAACAAATCAACTGCAAGACTCAGATGCAGATATTTACACCCAACCAATGGACAGAAGCTGCTGACCCCTCCCCCCTGGTTGAATTAGTGAAAACCTGGAAGAAGCTGAGGAGAAGGGCGACCCTGTAGGAGGACCAGCAGTCTCAATTAACATTGACCCCCAAGATCTCTCAAACACTGGGCCACCAACCAGGCAGCATACACAAGTTGATCTGAGGCTCCCTACACATATACAGCAGAGGACAGCTAGTTTGGGGTTCAGTCAGAGAAGATGCACCTAACCCTCAAGAGACTGGAGGCCATAGAGAGTTTAGAGGTCTGGTTGGATGAGGGGGTGGGTGATGGGTGATGGGGACATCATCACCCTAGAGACGGGGTAGGGGAGGAGGTATGGGATGTGGAACAGTTGGAAGGTGGACTGGGAGGGGAATAAAATCTAGAGCATAAATAAAAAATTACAACATTAGAAAAACTCACCACAAGGAATTAAAGTGCCATTGTTCCTGTCTTTGAAGAAATTAATAGAGAAGGGTGTGACTTTAGATCTGCAGGGTCTTTTTCTAAGTTCGGGCTTGATTCATGTTTGCAAAATAAAAAAAAATAAATAAATTGTAAAATAATTTAAAATTCTAAAATTTATACTATGTTTTACAAGATATTCTGACAAATATCATATCTTAAAATACAAATAAAGAACAACAAAAATTGAATATAGGTATAATCAAATATGAATATTACTTCCAACTTGCATGAATCTCTACAATGTTATATTAACTGCTATTTATTAATATCGATCATGTTTTCTCGTGTTTTTCTTACTGTGAAACTTCTGACACTAAGGGAATTTCTTATTTAATTTCTTCAACTTCATATGCTACAAAATCACTTTATTTTTTCACAGTATTTTTTAAATATTTTTATTTTCTATATTCTTTGTTTATATTCCAAATGATTTCCCCTTTCCCAGACCCCCCTTCCCCATATGTCCCATAAACCATCTCCAATCATCTCTCTCCTTTTTCTTTGTCCTAATACTCCCCTCCAACGCTAGATCAATCCTTTCCAGGATCAGGACCCTCTCCATACTTCTTCATGGGAGTCATTTGTTATGCGATTTGTGCCTTGGGTATTCAGAGCTTCTGGGCTAATTAATATCCACTTATCAGAGATTGCATTCCATGTATATTCTTTTGTGATTGGGTTACCTCACTTAGGATGGTATTTTCCAGATCAAACCATTTGCCTAAAAATTTTGTGAATTCATTGTTTCTAATTGCTGAGTAGTATTCCATTGTGTAAATATACCACATTTTCTGTATCCATTCCTCCTTTGAGGGACATCTGGGTTCTTTCCAGATTCTGGCTATTATAAATAAGGCTGCTATGAACATAATAGAGCATGTGTCTTTATTGCATGCCAGGGAATCCTTTGGCTATATGTCCAGGAGAGGTATGGCAGGGTCCTCTGGAAGTGTCATGTCCAGTTTTCTGAGAAACTGACAGACTGATTTCCAAAGTGGTTGTATCATCTTACAGCCCCACCAGGAGTAGAGGAGTGTTCCTCTTTCTCCACATCCTCGCCAACACCTGCTTTCTCCTGAGTTTTTGACCTTAGCCATTCTGATTGGAGTAACATGAAATCTCAGGGTTGTTTTGATTTGCATTTCCCTAATGACTAATGATGTTGAGCACTTCTTAAGATGCCTCTCGGCCATCTGAATTTCTTCAGGTGAAAATTCTTTGTTTAGATCTGTACCCCATTTTTAATAGGGTTATTTGGTTCCCTGGGGTCTAACTTCTTGAGTTCTTTGTATATATTGGATATTAGCCCTCTATCAGATGTAGGGTTGGTGAATATCCTTTCCCAATTTGTTGGTTGCCGTTTTGTCCTTTTAACAGTGTCCTTTGCCTTACAGAAACTTTGTAATTTTGTGAAGTCCCATTTGTCAATTCTTGATCTTAAAGCATAAGTTAATGGTGTTCTGTTCAGGAACTTTTCCCCTGTGCCCATGTCCTCAAGGGTTTTCCCCCGTTTCTTTTCTATTAGTTTCAGTGTGTCTGGTTTTACATGGAGGTCCTTGATCCACTTGGAGTGGAGTTTTCTACATGGAGATAAGAATGGATCAATTTCCATTCTTCTGCATGCTGACCTCCAATTGAACCAGCACCATTTGTTGAAAAGCCTATCTTTTTTCCACTGGATGTTTTCTGCTCCTTTGTTGAAGATCAAGTGACCATAGGTGTGTGGATTCATTTCTGGGTCTTCAATTCTATTCCATTGGTCCACTTCTCTGTCACTGTGCCAATGAGCTGCAGTTTTTAACACTATTGCTCTGTAGTATTGCTTGAAGTCAGGTATACTGATTCCCCGAGAATTTCTTTTGTTGTTGAGAATAGTTTTAGCTATCCTGGGTTTTTTGTTATTCCAGATGAATTTGAGAGTTGCTTTTTCTAACTTTACAAAAGCCTATACTCAACACAGCTGGAGAATCTGGAGGAAATGGACAGTTTCCTAGACAGATATCAGACACCAAAACTAAATCATGATCAAATAGATCATCTAAACAGTTCCATAACACCTGAAGAAATAAAAAAGGGTCATAGTAAGTCTCCCAACCAAAAAAAGCACGGGACTATATGGCTTCAGTGCAGAATTCTATCAGACCTTCATAGAAGACCTAACACTAATACTCTTCAAACTATTCCACAAAATACAAACAGAAGGAACTCTACCTAACTCGTTCTATGAAGCCACAATTACGCTGATACCAAAACCACACAAAGATCCAACAAAGAAAGAGAATTTCAGGACAATTTCTCTTATGAATATTGATGCAAAAATACTTAATAAAATTCTTGCCAACCGAATCCAAGAACACATCAAATCGATCATCCACCATGATCAAGTAGGCTTCATCCCAGGGATGCAGGGATGGTTCAATATAAGGAAATCCATCAATGCTATCCACTACATAAACAAACTCAAAGAAAAAAAACCATATGATCATCTCATTAGATGCAGAAAAAGCATTTGACAAAATCCAGCATCCTTTCATGCTAAAAGTCTTGGAAAGAACAGGAATTCAAGGCCCATACCTAAACATTGTTAAAGCAATATACAGCAAACGGATAGCCAACGTCAAACTAAAGAGAGAGAAACTTGAAGCAATCCCATTAAAATCAGGAACTAGACAAAGCTGTCCTCTCTCTCCATATCTTTTCAATATAGTACTTGATGTTCTAGCTAGAGCAATTAGACAACATAAGGAGGTCAAGGGGATACAAATTAGAAAGGAAGAAGTCAAATTATCACTATTTGCAGATGACATGATAGTCTACTTAAGTGACCCGAAAACCTCCACCAGAGAACTCCTACAGCTGATAAACAACTTCAGCAAAGTGGCAGGTTATAAAATCAACTCAAGCAAATCAGTTGCCTTCCTATACTCAAAGGATAAGCAGGCTGAGAAAGAAGTTAGGGAAATGACACCCTTCACAATAGCCACAAACAATAAAAAGTATCTTGGTGTGACTCTAATCAAACAAGTGAAAGATCTATACGACAAGAACTTCAGGTCTCTGAAGAAGGAAATTGAAGAAGACCTCAGAAAATGGAAAAATCTGCCATGCTTGTAGTTTGGCAAGATTAATATAGTTAAAATGGCCATCTTGCCAAAAGCAATCTACAGATTCAACACAATCCCCATCAAAATCCCAACTCAGTTCTTCACATAATCACTTTAATAAATTAAAGTTAGAGTCAAAATGTATCATTGTTCTCAGTCTATTTTTTTATTAATAAAACTAATCTGACTACTTTTCAAATTTCTGAGCATGGAAGAGTCACATTCCCCATATACTCATGCACATTTGGGAGTTTTTTCCTCACCTTAAATAACTCCAGCTTAAATAGAGAATAATGCTATCTGCATATCTATCCCTCAACATGTGTTGTCAGATCTCACAGTTCCTCTCCAGAGGCGGTCCCAGAGAAGATGGAGTGAAGTCTGTGACCATGCATCTGAATTGATGGTAGGACAGGAAAGAGGAAACAAGGCTGAGCAAATGTGGGCTCTATTGGAGGGGGGAATTCTTCATCTCATCTACTATTCCTTCTAAATGGAAATTAGAAATGAAAACAGTTCCAAAAGGGAGGGACTTGAGGTATCACTTGTCAGGTTGATTTACCTGATTCTTACTAAGGAGTTCTTAGTAAGAACGTGTGGGCAAAGGGGGAATGTTAATGCTAACATTTCTAGGATTAAAGCATTGTGCATCCCTGAGATGAACAAGGAGAATTTCTGAGACATGGACAAGTAGACTCTGAACCGTCTTACTTCAATAAACAACAGATGAGAAGGATATGTGGTTCCCCCACACTTCAAATCTGTTTCCATAGAAGAATAGGCAAAAATCAGTTCAGTATTCAGATTAAATACTGCCTTGCATAACAAGGTGCCCTTTAAAACAAAACAGCTATGCTCTACAAAAATTAAATCGGGTCAGTTAATTTTATTACATGTGTGAAAGAATGATGAACTCAAAGGCAAAGAAGCAAGCTTATCAAATTAAGGTCTAGAAGTGAAAAATGTGCTCTCGGGTTCCTCTTTAGGGTCAATACTATTTCTCCAAAGATGTGCTTAAATCATGTTATTTTATATGTAAATACAATTAAAGAAATGATGCAGACAATTAATATACCATTACAATTTTTGCAAAATAGCAGTTCAGAACATTTCTATTTGGTAGTAGAGTCAGTGCACATCTGCAATGGATTTGTTATTTACTGCAATTGTGATGTTGATGTTTGATTTGTCCATACATACTTTACCTATAAGAGACATTATATTTTACTAATATATATATATATATATATATATATATATATATATATTTGATTTTTTTCGAGACAGGGTTTTTCTGTGTAGCCCTGGCTATCCTGGAACTCACTCTGTAGACCAGGCTGGACTTGAACTCAGAAATCTACCTGCCTCTGCCTCTCAAATGCTGGGATTAAAGGCGTGCGCTACCACCACCCAGTGATTCATTTATTTCATGTATATGAGTACACTGTCTTCAGACACCCCAGAGAGGGAATCAGATCCCATTACAGATGGTTGTGAGCCACCATGTGGTTGCTGGGACTTGAGCTCAGGACCTCTGGAAGAGCAGTCAGTGCTCTTAACCTCTGAGCCATCTCTCTAGCCCCATATGACTTTTTTTTTTTTAAACCCATGATTTTTAAACTGCTGTAAAGTTTTTTATTGATTTTCATATACCTCTCCATTTTGTGTCTGTGGAATAAAACAGATTTGATTCCTAAAATATAAATACTATATATCCTACAACATATTAAAAGTCACATATATATTATTGCTGTCTTTTAAATAAGGAGACATTATTTAAAATTTTTGTTTGAAAAGATAACCAGTTACGGTCCACTGAACTTTGTAAAAGATTGATCAGAAAGGTCTTACAACATTGCCAAAGAGCTGGTCAATTAATGAAGAAATACTTATTATAAAGTATCATAATGATAATATAAGATGACAACATATCCCATACCCATCCCACCTCAGAAATTGTATACTATGAATGGATTATAAAGTATATATGTTATATTTTCTAATAAATTAAGGTCACAATCTCTATTGTGTAAATTATGAAAGAACTGTAAAGACCTAAATTGTTGTACACATACTATATATTTTACTGTGTTTTAAAACTGGTGTTAGAATCTCACTATCATACATTTAAAAACTTACACATAGTGAGTAAATTATTTGCAGACTAAAAAAAATGTTTAAAAAAGTATATTCTTTTGTTTGTTTGGGATGAAAATGAAAAAGAAGAAAACAGCTTTTAGACTGAAAGTGGATGTGAGGGCTGTACAGAAAGAGCTAGTAATTAGGGCTGAATGGCAACAACCTCTTGTCCACTTTATAAACAACAGCACCTTTTGAAAGGCGAAAGGAGCTCATTTTTGTCTCCATTAGCATATTAACTCACCAGTTCTCTCCAACTATTGGTTGACATTGAGATGTAGAGTTGCTATGGATTCCAGAGTGCTTCAGTTTGGGAAACAAAAACCAGTCCTCATAGTTCTGCAAATGCTTTCCCTCAGCTCCTGCACGAGGAGAGAATGATCCACCTTTCCTCAAGTAAGGACTAAGGACTGCCAGAGAAGATATTGTTTTCATTTACCATGCTCTCAAGTGTGATAAGTATGTGCCATCCTTCAGCTCCTTCGGCCACTGTTGGCAATTTTTGATTCATCAGCAATCTGTAGTCTAAAGATAATGCACACGTTGGCTGGAAGAAGTTGGGGAAGAATTTGAAATTTATCTGATTGGCACATTTTTATTACAAATTATAGGAATGTCTGTTTATTAACTTGTAAAATTATGCAATGTGAAGGAAAATAATCTATATTGAATTATACCTAAGAACTTTAAATATAAGCAAATATAAACTAAGTTTTTGTTTTTTTGTTTTTTGTTTTTTGTTTTTTTGTTGTTGTTGTTGTTGTTGTTGTTTGTTTTTTTCAAGACAGGGTTTCTCTGTATTAGCCCTGGCTGTCCTGGAACTCACTCTGTAGACCAGGCTGGCCTTGAACTCAGAAATCCACCTGCCTCTGCCTCCCAAATGCTGGGATTACAGGCATGTGCCACCACCGCCCGACTAAGTAATACTAAGTAAATATAACACATAAAAGTTTGGTACAAAAGAAGCTGTGAATGTACTTGACATGTCATATAGTTGATTTAAAATTTGTTTTTACTCAAGCACCAAACATCAAGCATGCTATACTACACACACACACACACACACACACACACACAGAGTAAACAATTCAGAACTGTGTTATGTAGCATACATATACAGAAATAGCTCAGAAAAACATAAAGTCTTTGATATTAAAATACATATTTAATAAATTCTTAATAGTGAATATTTTTCTGACAATGAAATTTCTAGGAGATGATAATTAGCTATAGATATGTATATACATATATATGTAATTCCAGTAAAACTTTTGAAGTTCTATACATCAATTTAATGCATGGTATGTAATGTTGCTTTTCTGATCTGTCACTGCCATCTAGTGGTACACTCAGTGGTTTAACCTTTCTTCCTCTTGTTTTTCCACACAGGGTATCTCTGGGAAACCTTTGCTGTCTAAAACTCACCAGACCAGACTGGCCTCAAATTTACAGAGATCCGATTGCCTTTGCCTCCCAAGTGCTGGGATTAAAGGCGTGTGCCAACACTGCCTGGCTCATTTTTTTTTGTTTTGTTTTTTGTTTTTGTTTTTAAATAAGGCTAGTTTAAAACTTTTATTCACTTGGATTGCACATATAGGTCACTTAATATACATGGTATTGTCAGTAAACTGAGGTAGAAATTTGGTGTATGCATCCTATGGCACTTACCCATGACCTAGTCATTTCCGTACTTTCTTAACATTTTCTTTGCTACTTACAAGATATAAAACATTGTGGTTAACAAAAGCTAGATAAGCTGGAAGTTCCTAAAGTCAGAACATTCCAAATAAGTAACTAAAGGAGCTATGTGACATTATATTGTGAAGGCTCAAACTCTGAAGAGTTATTTTGGTGTTATATTAGTATAACTCTTCTCCTTTGCAGGAATGCCCACATACTTGTTAAGACATTGGTCCATTTAGTTATAACAAATCCTTTGGATGCTAATGTGCATAACTTACGTGTTGCCCTAACATTTGATTTCAAAGGGAGTTCCCTATAAAAGCAGGCAAGTGCATTTGGAGTGATCTGGAAGCATACGCGTTAGATAGAGCAAATGAATCCAGGAGTCACATACACACTCTTCCAGACGATGAAGCTGCCTTCTTGAAGGAAGAGGAGGATTTCAAACCAGAGCATCTGTAAGTAGTTTCAAAACCAGCTCTAGTAAGTAGAAAGGACAAGTGATTAAGAATACATTAAAAGTTAACAAAATTAGGTCTATGCCTCATTTAACATGTTCGTTGTACCTAAGGCCAATATCCATGAGTTAGTATCCTTCCTTTGAAATATGTGTTTCTTTAGAACGTTCTTATCAGCTTCCATGAAACTCAGTCGATTGGGTGTGCACCATCCTTCTGAAGTAAGCCATACATATGAGAAACTTACTGTGGCTTATTGTAATTTGTCTAAAAGAAATAATTTTTCTTTTCACAGTGAGAATTGACTCACAGAAACTTCAAAACTTCCTGGCATTTAGCTAAGATTAACACCCCATATTATACAAAGGAAGCATCTCATTGAAAAGGAAACTTAAACACACAGATGAATAAACTCATTAAAGATCATTGTATATTTTATTGAGAAAGCTCTGTTTACACTGAGTCAGACTCTAATCAGGAAAATGACTATGTAGTTAGCATCAATGATCTTTCAATACTGGTAAGACAGTACTATGCACATGCAAAATACATGTGCACACAAATGGATGAACAAACTCTCCAAATTTGTCTGTGGGAAGCATTGCAGAAGAATCCCCACAGTGCTAAGGTGGATACATTAAAATTTGCAGCTTCAAAGTGGATTGTAATCCCATAGGGAAAATAATAGCATCAATTAACTGGACCCCTTCAAAGCTCCCAGGGAGTAAACCACCAACCAAAGAGGATACTTGAGTAGATCCACAGCTCCTGCTACATATGTAGCAGAGGCCTGTCTCATCTGTCATCAGTGGAAGGAGAGGTGCTTGGTCCTGTGGAGGCTTGATGCCTAGAGAAGGGGAATGCTAGAGGGGTGACACAGGGTGGGTACATGGGAGGAGAGCACCCTCTTAGGGACAAAGGGGAGGGCGAGAGGATGGGGGATTCCTGGAGGGGAGACCAGGAAAGGGGATAACATTTGAAATGTAAATAAATAAAATAATTAGTTAACAAAAATGAACTTGAAGCTACCTGGATAAGGTTTCCAAAATTCCAAAATCAATTCATTTCCAAAACTTTTTATAAAGATTTTCAAAATTGTATTTCTCATTTACAGCTAACATTGACATCTTAGTGTCTCTTTCTCATCTCAGGTTGATTTGTCATTGTTCTGTTGATTAAACAAGTCATGGGGCATTCATAGCATACATTCTATGATGAAGTCATCATCCTGGTTTTGTAGAATTCTTATCACAAAGTTTTTAGTAATAGCATATCATATGAAAATTAATAAAGATTTATTTGCATGTGCTTTTTTGAAAAGCATGTTCTTTTATTGAAAAAAGAAGTAAAAATATTTTATGATAAAAGTGAAGATTTTCATGGAAAATATTTCTGATAAAATAGAGGAGATATATAGAAAAACACGTTAAAATTGACAATTTTCATGGAAAATTAAAGAGTAAAGTGGTAGACATAAAAATATTGCTAAATTGGTGTGCACCCAGAAGCAGTCTGGGAGCTCACAGCACAGCTTGCGCCTGTAACATAGAGCTTAGGTTACAGTCCTGAGGCCTCTGGCAGTAGCCCTCAGACCTCTCCGCTTCCGGATCCAGATCAGCCTGGGCGGCAACACCACATCTACAGGTCCTGCAAGAGGCAAGAGGGGCTTCCGGGCAGCCAGTGGAGAGAAGTAAGTGTGCTCCGGTGAATCCAGCAGGCCCCAGCGGGAGCCTTCAGGTGTCTGCTTCGGGGCCTGAACAGCCTGGGCAACAGCACCCTGTCTCCAGGCAGTGCAGGAGGTAAGCTGTGCACCAGAGGCCCCCTGGGAAGGGGCAACTTGCACTGGTGAGTCCAGCATTGACAAGACCAACTAACACCAGTGAGAACTAGATGGCAACAGGCAAACGCAGGAACATCACTAACAGAAATCAAGGCAATATGACAACATCTGAACCCAATTCTCCTTTACCAGCATGTCCTGGATACCCCATCACACCAGTAAAACAAGATTTGGATTTAAAATCACTGGTCATGATGCTGGTACAGGAACACATGAAGGACATACTTAAAGAAATTCAGGAGAAAATGGATCAAAAGTTAGAAGCCCTTGCAAGGGAAACACAAAAATCATTGAAAGAAATCAAGGAGAATACAAAAGCCAATAATGAGGAAACACAAAAAATACTTAAAGAAATACAGGAGAACTTTGGTCAACAGGCTGAGGTCATGAAAGAGGAAACACAAAAATCTCTTAAAGAATTACAGGAAAGCACAAACAAGCAAGTGAAGGAGCTAAGCAAAACCATCCAGGATCTAAAATCAGAAGTAGAAACAACTAAGAAAACTCAAAGGGAGACAACTTTGGAGATAGAAAGCCTTGGGAAGAAATCAGTGGACATAGATGCAAATATCAACAACAGAATACAAGAGATAGAAGAAAGAATCTCAGATGCTGAAGATACCATAGAAACCATGGACTCAACAGTTAAAGAAAATGCAAAATGCAAAAAGCTTGTAACCCAAAATATCCAGGAAATCCAGGACACAATGAGAAGACCAAACCTAAGGATTATAGGCATAGATGAGAGTGAAGATTTACAACTTAAAGGCCCAGCAAATATCTTCAATAAAATTATGGAAGAAAACTTCCCTAACCTAGAGAGACGCCCATGAATATACAAGAAGCCTACAGAACTCCAAACAGACTGGACCAGAACAGAAGTACTTCCTGTCACATAATAATCAAAACACCAAATGTACTAAACAAAGAAAGAATATTAAAGGCAGTAAGAGTAAAAGGCCAAGTAACATATAAAGGAAGACCTATCAGAATCACAGCAGACTTTTCACCTGAGACTATGAAGGCTAGAAGATCCTGGGCTGATCTCATGCAGACTCTAAGAGAACACAAATGCCAGCCAAAACTACTATATCCAGCAAAACTATCAATCACCGTAGATGGAGAAACTAAGATATTCCATGACAAAACCAAGTTTACCCAATATCTATCCACAAACCCAGCCCTCCAAAGGATAATAGGAGGAAAACACCAATACAAGGAGGGAAACTTCACCCTGGAAAAAGCAAGATAGTAACCTGTCATCAAACCCAAAAGAAGTTAAGCAATCAAATTTAAAAAATAACGTCAAAAATGACAGGAAGTAACAATCACTATTCCTTAATATCTCTTAACATCAATGGACTCAATGCCCCAATAAAAAGACATAGACTAACTGACTGGATACGTAAACAGGACCCTACATTTTGCTGCTTACAGGAAACACACCTCAGGGTCAAAGACAAACACTACCTTAGAGTAAAAGGCTGGAAGACAATTTTACAAGCAAATGGTCTCAGGAAACAAGCTGGAGTAGCCATTTTAATATCAGATAAAATTGACTTTCAACCCAAAGTCATCAAAAGAGACTCTGAGGGACACTTCTTGCTGGTCAAAGGAAAAATACAACAAGAAGAACTCTCAATCCTGAACATCTATGCTCCAAATGCAAGGGCACCCTCTTTCGTAAAAAAAACTTTATTAAAGCTCAAAGCACACATTGCACCTAACACAATAATTGTGGGTAACTTCAACACTGCACTTTCCTCAATGGACCGATCAGGAAAACAGAAACTAAACAGGGACGCAATGAAACTAATTGAAGCTTTAGACCAATTAGATTTAACAGATATATATAGAAGGAATTCTATCCTAAAGCAAAAGAATATACCTTTTTCTCAGCAGCTCATGGTACCTTCTCCAAAATCGACCATATAATTGGTCACAAGACAGACCTCAACAAATATAAGAAGATCAAACTAATCCCATGCTTCCTATCAGATCACTATGGAGTAAAAGTGGTCTTCAATAGCAACAAAAACAACAGAAAATCCACATACACGTGGAAACTGAACAATATTCTACTCAATGATACCTTGGTCAAGGAAGAAATAAAGAAAGAAATTAAAGACTTTTTAGAACACAATGAAAATGAAGACACAACATACCCAAATCTATGGGACATAATGAAAGCAGTGTTAAGAGGAAAACTCATAGCCCTGAGTGCTTCCAAAAAGAAAATGGAGAGAGCATACATTACCAGCTTAATGGCACCCCTGAAAGCCCTGGAACAAAAAGAAGCCATTTCACCCAGGAGGAGTAGAAGGAAGGAAATCATCAAACTCAGAGCTGAAATCAACCAAGTAGAAACAAAGAGAACCATACAAAGAGTCAACAAAACCAGGAGCTGGTTCTTTAAGAAAATCAACAAGATAGATAAACCCTTAGCCAGACTGACCAAAGGTCACAGAGAAAATATCCAAATTAACAAACATAGAAATGAAAAGGGAGATATAACAACGGAAACTGAGGAAATCCAAGAAATCATCAGATCCTACTACAAGAGCCTGTACTCAACACAACTGGAGAATCTGGAGGAAATGAACAATTTCCTTGACAGATACCTAATACCAAATTAAATCAGGACCAAATAGATCATCTAAACAGTCCCATAATGCCTAAAGAAATAGAAGGAGTCATAGAAAGTCTTCCAACCAAAAAAAGCACAGGACCAGATGGATTCAGTGCAGAATTCTATCAGACCTTCAAAGAAGACCTAACACCAATACTCTTCAAACTATTCCACAAAATAGAAACAGAAGGAACACTACCCAATTCCTTCTACGAAGCCACAATTACGCTGATACAAAAACCACACAAAGATCCAACAAAGAAAGAGAACTTCAGACCAATTTCACTTGGAATTTTGATGGGGATTTTATTGAATCTGTATATTGCTTTTGGCAAGATGGCCATTTTAACTATATTAATCCTGCCAATCCAGGAGCGTGGCAGATTTTTCCATTTTCTGAGGTCTTCTTCGATTTCCTTCTTCAGAGACCTGAAGTTCTTGTCATATAGATCTTTCACTTGTTTGGTTAGAGTCACACCAAGATACTTTATATTGCTTGTGGCTATTGTGAAAGGTGTCATTTCCCTAACTTCTTTCTCAGCCTGCTTATACTTTGAGTATAGGAAGACAACTGATTTGCTTGAGTTGATTTTATAACCTGCCACTTTGCTGAAGTTATTTATCACATGTAGGAGTTCTCTGATGGATTTTTTTGGGTCAATTAAGTATACTATCATGTCATCTGCAAATAGTGATAATTTTACTTCTTCCTTTCCAATTTGTATACCTTTGACCTCCTTATGTTGTCTAATTGCTTTAGCTAGGACTTCAAGTACTATATTGAAAAGATATGGAGAGAGAGGGCAGCCTTGTCTAGTCCCTGATTTTAGTGGGATTGCTTCAAGTTTCTCTCCATTTAGTTTGATGTTGGCTACCAGTTTGCTGTATATTGCCTTAATTATGTTTAGGCATGGGCCTTGAATTCCTGTTCTTTCCAAGACTTTTAGGATGAAACGATGCTGAATTTTGTCAAATGCCTTTTCAGCATCTAATGAAATGATCGTTTGGTTTTTTTCTTTGAGTTTGTTTATGTAGTGGATTGCATTGATGGATTTCCTTATATTGAACCATTCCTGAACCCCTGGGATGAAGCCCACTTGGGATGATTGTTTTGATGTGTTCTTGGATTTAGTTGGCAAGAATTTTATTAAGTATTTTTGCATCGATATTCATAAGGGAAATTGGCCTGAAGTTCTCTTTCTTTGTTGGATTTTTGTGTGGTTTTGGTATCAGTGTAACTGTGGCTTTGTAGAACGAGTTGGGTAGTGTTGCTTCTGTTTCTATTTTGTGGAACAGTTTAAAGAGTATTGATGTTAGGTCTTCTTTGAAGGTCTGATAGAATTCTGCACTAAAGCCATCTGGTCCCGTGCTTTTTTTAGTTGGGAGACTTTCTATGACCCCTTTTATTTCTTTAGGGGTTATGGGACTGTTTAGATGATCTATTTGATCCTGATTTCGTTTTGATGTTTGATATCTGTCTAAGAAAGTGTCCATTTCCTCCAGATTCTCCAGTTGTGTTGAGCATAGGCTTTTGTAGTAGGATCTGATGATTTTTTGAATTTCCTCAGTTTCTGTTGTTATATCTCTCTTTTCCGTTCTAATTTTGTTAATCTGGATACTGTCTCTGTGCCCTTTGGTTAGTCTGGCTAAGGGTTTATCTATCTTGTTGATTTTCTCAAAGAACCAGCTCCTGGTTTTGTTGATTCTTTGTATGGTTCTCTTTGTTTCTACTTGATTGATTTCAGCCCTGAGTTTGATGATTTCCTGCCTTCTACTCCTCCTTGGTGAAATAGCTTCTTTTTGTTCCAGGGCTTTCAGGTGTGTCATTAAGGTGCTAGTGTATACTCTCTACATTTTTTTTTTTTGGAGGCACTCAGGGCTATGAGTTTTCCTCTTAGCACTGCTTTCATTATGTCCCATAGATTTGGGTATGTTGTGTCTTCATTTTCATTAAATTCTAAAAAGTCTTTAATTTCTTTATTTCTTCCTTGACCAAGGTATCTTTGCATAGAGTATTGTTCAGTTTCCATGTGTATGTGGGATTTCTTTTGCTTTTGTTGCTATTGAAGACCACTTTTACTCCATCGTGATCTGATAGGAGGCATGGGATTAGTTCGATCTTTTTCTATTTGTTGAGGTCTGTCTTGTGACCAATTACATGTTCAATTTTGGAGAAGATACCATGAGATGCTGAGAAAAAGGTATAGTCTTTTGCTTTAGGATAAAATGTTATATATATATATATATATATATATATATATATATATATATATATATATATATATATATATATATATATATATCTGTTAAATCTAATTGTTCCAAAGCTTCAATTAGTTTCACTGTTTTCCTAAAATTAGTTTCAATTAGTTTCAGTTTCTGTTTTCCTGATCGGTCCATTGAGGAAAGTGCAGTGTTGAAGTCACCTACAATTATTGTGTTAGGTGCAATGTGTGCTTTGAGCTTTAGTAAAGTTTCTTTTATGAATGAGGGTACCCGTGCATTTAGAGCATAGATGTTCAGGATTGACAGTTTTTCTTGGTGTATTTTTTCCTTTGACCAGCAAGAAGTGTCTCTCAGTGTCTCTTTTGATGACTTTGGTTTGAAAGTCAATTTTATCTGATATTAGAATGGCTACTCTTGCTTGTTTCCTGAGACCATTTGCTTGTAAAATTGTCTTCCAGCCTTTTACTCTAAGGTAATGTTCGTCTTTGACCCTGAGGTGTGTTTCTTGTATGCAGCAAAATGTAGGGTCCTGTTTACGTATCCAGTCTGTTAGTCTATGTCTTTATATTGGGGAATTGAGTCCATTGATGTTAAGAGATATTAAGGAATAGTTGATTATTACTTCATGTCACTTTTGATTTTTTTTTTTAAAATTTGATTGGTTATCTTCTTTTGTGTTTGATGAAAGAAGGTTACTATCTTGCTTTTCCAGGGTGAGGCTTCCCTCCTTGTATTGGTGTTTTCCTCCTATTATCCTTTGTAGGGCTGGGTTTGTGGAAAGAGATTGGGTAAACTTGGTTTTGTCATGGAATTTCTTAGTTTGTCCATCTATGGTGATTGAGAGTTTTGCTGGGTATAGTAGTTTTGGCTGGCATTTGTGTTCTTTTAGAGTCTGCATGAGATCTGTCCAGGATCTTCTAGCTTTCATAGTTTCTGGTGAGAAGTCTGGTGTGATTCTGATAGGTCTTCCATTATATGTTACTTGGCCTTTTTCTCTTACTGCCTCTAATATTCTTTCCTTGTTTAGTACATTTGGTGTTTTGATTATTATGTGACGGGAGGTGTTTCTGTTCTGGTCCAGTCTTTTTGGAGTTCTGTAGGCTTCTTGTATTTTCATGGGCATCTCTCTCTTTAGGTTAGGGAAGTTTTCTTTCATAATTTTATTGAAGATATTTGCTGGACCTTTCAGTTGTAAATCTTCACTCTCATCTATGCCTATAATCCTTAGGTTTGGTCTTCTCATTGTGTCCTGGATTTCCTGGATGCTTTGGTTTACAAGCTTTTTGCATTTTGCATTTTCTTTAACTGTTGAGTCCATGGTTTCTATGGTATCTTCGGCATCTTAGATTCTTTCTTCTATCTCTTGTATTCTGTTGTTACATCTATGACACCTGATTTCTTCCCAAGGTTTTCTATCTTCAAAGTCGTCTCCCTTTGAGATTTCTTAGTTGATTCTACTTCTGATTTTAGATCCTGGATCATTTTGCTTAGCTCCTTCACTTGCTTGTTTGTGTTTTCCTGTAATTCTTTAAGAGATTTTTGTGTTTGCTCTTACATGACCTCAGCCTGTTGACAAAGTTCTCCTGTATTTCTTTAAGTGATTTTTGCATTTTCTCCTTATTGACTTCTGTATTCTCCTGAATTTCTTTCGATGATTTTTGTGTTTCCCTTGTAAGGGCTTCTAAATTTTGATCCATTTTCTCCTGAATTTCTTTAAGAGATTTATTTATGTCCTTCATGTGTTCCTGTAACAGCATCATGAACAGTGATTTTAAATCCAAATCTTGTTTTTCTGGTATGTTGGGGTATCCAGGACCTGCTGTTAATGGAGAATTGGGTTCAGATGCTGCCATATTGCCTTGATTTCTGTTAGTAACGTTCCTATGTTTGCCCTTTGCCATCTAGTTATCATTGGTGTTATTTGGTCTTGTTGTCAATGCTGGACTCACCAGTGCAAGCTGCCTCTTCCCAGCTGGCCTCTGGGTGCACAGCTGGCCTCCTGCACTTCCTGGAGACAGGGTGCCGTGGCCCAGGCTGTTCCCGATCCCGAAGCAGAGATGGGAAGGCTCCAGTCAGTGGCCTCAGGACTGGATCCTCAGCTCTGCAGGCCTGGACTCACCAGAGCATGCTGCCTTCTCCCAGCCAGCCTCAGGGTGCACAGCTGGCCTCTTGCATGGCCTGGAGACGGGGTGCTGTGGCCCAGCCTATTCTCGATCCCGAAGTGGAGACTAGAAGGCTCCCACCAGAGTCCTCTGTACTGGATCCTATGCTCTGTAGGGCTGGATTCACCAGAGCATGCTGCCTCCTTCCAGCCTGCCTCCAGGTGCATGATCCATCATCTTTATAACAATAATGTATAATAGCATATATATATATATGTGTGTGTGTGTGTGAAGATTGCATGACAATATTTTTAGAGGAATAAGAAAAGAATATTGGAAAACTTACCGAACTTACTGAACTTACATTTTAAGGGCTGGGATCATAGGCAATTTTAAATTATTTTCTATATTAGGTAAGAATAAAATTTTTAGAAACAATCAGGGATTTGTGCTTCAGTGAAAATGTCCAATTGAATTGCATATTGATTACCTAGGTTTACTTGTCCCAAATGTAATCATGGATTCCATAATTATTTATTTAAGGTGGCTTTTAGCAAAATATAAATAAAATTCTAATGATTATCATTCATAATAAAACAAATACATATGCTTTTGGACATGTTTTCTTCTTCTCTGAACTGCATATATATAATGACTATAGATGATATTATTTACTTTTGAATAGTTTTGACCAAGATAACTGAAACAGATACGATTACTTATTTTGGCTCATAGTATATAATGAAATAGCTCCGTCTACAGTTGCCTGGTTCAGTGTACTTGGGGACAATCATTGTCCCAGAAACTGGTGTTAGAGAGCATTCATCTATTAACATACAGGAAGCAACAAGGTACCAAGAGCAAAATATATGCAAGAGCTCACCCCTACCTGTTTCCTTCATCTATGAAAACGCCTTAAGTTTCTAAAGTTTCCCAAAATATATCCATAGCTTTGATGCTAGGTTTTTAATAGATGCATATGTGAGATACATTAAATTTTACACAGTAGCATAAATAAAGATAAGATTTTAAACATTTATCTCTAATGCCCAATACATAAGGAAACTGCTCATGCTTCAGAGCAATAGTTCCTAGACTGTAGACACAGAATTTTTATAAATAAAGATTTATGAATTTATGAAGAAAGATTTATGTGCCAAGTACCTATAACCAAAAATATCAATGAAAATTCATATTCATAGTATGTTTGTAAATAATCATGTATTTGTGTTTCAGGGAAATTGTCCAATTAACCTTGGACATTTGAAATAAATGTCTAAATGAAATGAAATATGCATAAATTAAAATGAAATGTGTGCACAGTACACAACGAGCTTGAAAAGTTTCTCTGATGCTCTTGAAATCAACTTATCCCCATTATTTCTGGGTGTGCTTATGTAATTTCAACATGAGGACACAGCAAATGTTATATTTCCATTGGGAATTTCATTCTCAATATTGATGGTAGGATTTGTAAAGCTTGTATACTGAATAATGAGTGTTTAATAAATTAGTAAAATCTTTATATAAGGCAACTTGTATATAATTTACACCAAATCTTACAGAAAAATCAAGGCTGAAGTTGATTCCCAGTCAAATCCCAATAGCCTATGTGTAGTGAGGCAGAGTTGAAATGCTGACAAACATAGATAGTTTATTATTGTTTCTTTTAATTTATTGTTGATGTTTACTTTTGGCCTCACATTGTGTGTTTCCTACTCATACCATTTTCTGCTAGCAGAAGACCTGCTCCCATAGTGCTGTGATTTACCTCTGACCCTTGCTGTGACTATAGATTTTGTAATCTAAGTCAATTTCTCTCACAGCAGGAACTGCTGGTAAAATATTTCATTTCAGAACAGAAAATTGGTTAAACTCTTCCATTTTGAGTGTCCAAGGGATATGTATGGGAAACTAACTTACAAAACATTTCTGGTCTCAATATGACAGATAGACACATTGAAAATTCAGTTGAGATATAGTAGGTCATATGGTCTACAGACTCAATCTTGTTTTCTAACCACTTTTATTAATACTTACAATCAAGCAGTACACGACAAGACTACAAAATACTGGTTACCCAGAAAGCCAGATTCCTGCACATCATAAATGCACAGGCCATGGCTAGATGTTTTTCTGGTTTGTGAAATTACAAACAACTATCAAGTAAACAAAGAAAGTATAAACTCTCCTTTTTCTAAATGAATCTAAGAGGTAATTTTGATCTAAACTCTTGGTCGGACACAACTTTTCAGGTGTCCAACAAGTTTTGTTGTTGTTTGTTTACTTGTTGTAACCTGCTTTCATATTTATAAATGGATAAATGGATAAATTAAAAATGAACTTGTTGATTTCATCACTATCTTAAATGACAATTTTTCAAGATGCGAGGTTTTGTTTGTTTGTTTGTTTTGTTTTATAATGGATACATGTGATCTTTTCAGGCTCATACCCTATTTGAAATTCTGCCTGCTACCTGAGACATTCCAAGCTAAAAGATGACAGTGTTTGGTGCACAGTATTTAGTTTTACATCTGATGGAGCTCAGACACATGTTGATTTTGCCAATTATACTTATTTAGACTTGGAATAAAAGCAAGGAGGGATTAGAAAGTGAGCAGCTGAAATCTCAGTGGGACAGGAAATGTTTCCATGTGCTCAGCGTCATGAGGCAGGAAATGGATGCTGTTATCTGGAATTATCAATGAGAGCTCCAACAGTCCATGGCTGTTATCAGCACTTTGGTGAATCAGGATTCAGTGCAGATCCGTGGTCCAGTCCTTACTATAGTAAACCTCAAACTGACTCTTCTACCTTATCTGTATTTGATAAGTCTCTGGTATCCTTTTACAAATCCCTCCCCTACTTGTGCCATACTTCTCACAATGGTTTCACTTGTCTTTCATTTATAACTGTTTCTAAATGAAATAGGTTGCACCAGAAAGACATTGTTTACTTCTGTAAAGAAGAGCAGAAATGTTGTTAACTATGTAGTTTTATAATAAATTTGATTAAAAAGTCATATGACTGTTCCCTACATGTCATGAAGAACCTACTTTTAAAGGTGATGTAACTGGGCCATATACAAGAAGACTAAATGAAGAGAATTTTTCTCAAGACTAGGCTTGGGTATAGATGCTTATACATAAACTGAAAAATATATAAATGTTTAATTATAATAGCCTCATTTCCCCTGAAATATTTATCTAGTTATACAGTTTTCTTTTTTACATTCAAGCCAGAAGCAATTGTGCTTTTATGTTTTTGTGTGCTTGGTCCTCATTTGAATCTTTCAGATGGTAAATTTATTGTTGTCCCCTGACCCAATAAGTAACATAAAAATTACTGCCATAATTATAAACACTGTCTAAGAAAATGATGGAAACTATTAGTCAAAGGAAGGAAGCAAAACTTAGCTTCAGAAACCGACACTTGTCCAGGCTAGGTTGTAGTCCTTAACAATCATCTCTTCCTCAAAATAATATATCAAATGAGAATGGGATGGCTCTGGTAGCATGAGAAAGAACCCAGTATCTTTAAAGGGACTTTTGAAGATGAAATTCTGTGAACTGGGATGTTAATAAGCCAAAAACAAATGAAAGAAGTAGTGAGAAAAATTAATTCAATATTATGTCAAATGTCTTAGGGTTTTACTGCTATAAAAAGACACCATGCCCAAGGCAACTCTCATATAGGCAACATTTAATTGCTGCTAGCTTACAGGTTCAGCAATTCAGTTCATTACCAACAAGGCTGGAACATGGCAGCATCCAGGCAAGAATGGTGCAAGAGGAGCTGAAGGTTCTTCCTCTTTGTCTAAGGGCCACTCAGAGAAAACAGGTTAGGAGGAGGGTCTCATTGTCCACTTCTACAGTGACAGACTTCCTACTTCAACAAAGCCACACCTCCTAACAATGCCACTCCCTGCCAAGTATATTCAAACCATCATATTCTATCCCCTGGCCCTGAAAGTTTGTTGAAATATATAAAATTTTGGGGCCCCTACCTAGCCACAACATAATAAAATATACATTTAGTCCAACTTCCAATGTCCCTGTAGTCTATAACAGTCTCAACAATGTTAAAAGTCTGTTCTGAGATTCATCCAATCATTTAACTGTAACCACAAAAGCAAGACAGCGACGTAGTTGAACAAATTATAAAACTCTACTTTCCATGTCTGATGTCAAAGTGGTGTTCAGATCTCCAACTCCTTTTTCATCTTTGTTGACTGCAATTTCTTTCTCCTGGGCTGCCTTCACCCCCCCAATGAATTAGCCACCTAGCAGCTTTCTGCAGCAGATATCCCATGGCTCTGGCATCTCAAACACCTTGGTATTTCCAAGGAACCTTCAACTTAATAGTTTTCTGTTCCAATATCTGGGATGCACACAGTGTTAAGAAGGGAGTCTCCTTGTCCATCCCTAGAGTGACACACTTCCTCCAACAAGGTCACACTTAATCCAACAAGGCCCCACCTCCTAATAGTGCCACTTCCTGGGTCAGGCATATTCAAACTACCACACCAAATAACTCCTAATTTTAAAATAATGAATAATCAGGCATGTATACATATGCATATTAATTTCATCTACAAAATAAATTCTTATCAAAACTCATTAGAAATTTGAATTAAGGTCTACAAATCTTTTTCTCTTAACTCTCTTTCTGATGTATTTGTAACTTTTCACTTTTGAGCCTTTAACAGAAACATAGAATGACTTCTCTAACACAATGACTTAAAATTCTGTGGCCTCATGAAGCTTAATAGTTTCCATTTTTCATAAATGGAATTTTGATTCAATATAAAGTATTAAATGTGCTCACTTTCAAGAGGACCGTAAGTAAAATTTGATGTTTCTTGATTTTTAAGAAAGCCTAAGGCCACTCAATAGCTTTATTAGAAAATGCTTTCTCCTCACTGCCTTGCATACTTCAGATGCTTACCATTAAATACATTTCTAATTATTTTGGTTCAGTGGCTGTGTATGCTGGTCTATACCCTTGCTTTTTACAGACTATTGACAATATATTTAATATTTCTTTCCAAATCTTATAACTATATATAACTTATATTTAACTTTTATAACTAAAAAATGTACATTGGATTATCCAAAAATCTTCTTAGTGTACACAATGAAAGATAATAATTTTAATAAAACCAAGATTTGGAAGTTAATTCTAGTGGTCATAAGTAGAAATTAGTTCATTGCCTAAATTTGTCATGAAGCCTTGTAGTCCACAATGCATAATACATGAGTGTAAAGGCACATTTTATTATTAATAAAATTACTTTATTATTATATTATACATTTATAATATGTTTCATTAATAAATGCCATTTATTACAGTTTAGTAAATAGACTCCTTGATAAATAATTTTGATATAGCAGTTAAATTTAAGTTCACTGTGCTAAAATTGCCAAATATCTGATACAGCCATGTTTTTAGAAAGATAAAAGTCTATTTAGTTCATGATAATGGAGTTTAAAGTAAGTACTTGTTTAGCTCTCATGAAAGACATGTTTATTGATGTCACAAGTTTCTTTATATACCAATGGTATTATTATACATGTAGCAGCAAAGGAGAGAGAGAGAGAGAGAGAGAGAGAGAGAGAGAGAGAGAGAGAGAGAGAGAGAGAGAGAAGCCAAGCTTTTAATACAATCTACTTTTAAAATTACCCGAGTCCTACAAAAAATAAACTGTCATCTTCTGCAAGCCTCTAATGAATTAGATGTTATCATTAGACCCTATATTGCAACAGTTCTATGTGCTCCAATATGTTCATAACTGCCCTATTTAAATAGCCAGAAGCTGGAAAGAACCCAGGTATCCCTCAACAGAAGAATGGATGCAAAAAATGTGGTATATATATATATATATATATATATATATATATATATATATATATATATATATATATACAATAGAGTACTATTCAGTCATTAGAAACAATGAATTCATGAAATTCTTAGGCAAATGGATGGAGCTGGAGAGCATCATACTAAGTGAGGTAACCCAGTCTCAAAAGATCAATCATGGTATGCACTCACTAATAAGTGGATATTAACCTAGAAAACTGGAATACCCAAAACATAATCCACACATCAAATGAGGTACAAGAAGAACGGAGGAGTGGCCCCTGGTTCTGGAAAGACTCAGTGTAGCAGTATAAGGCAAAACCAGAACAGGGAAGTGGGAAGAGGTGCGTGGGAGAATAGGGGGAGGGAAGGGGGCTTATGTGACTTTTGGGGAGTGGGGGACCAGAAAAGGGGAAATCATTTGAAATGTAAATAAAAAATATATTGAATAAAGTAAAAACACATGGAAGAAAAAAAAAAAAAGGCTCTGCCTCCACTGTCCAGCTGTAAGAAAGATTTTGTGTGTGGCCCAGCATACTTCTGCACCAACAATCAATGTCAAAAGAAGTAAGTTTACTCTCTCAGAGTCTTCATTTTTAAAGTTTCCTCAACTTAATACTTAATCTAGCAGCTTTATGGCTTTATGGTTGTCCTTAAATAATAGGTTTTGTAAAAATTGTTTATTTTTTATGGGGGTAGGGAGAGAAACAACAAAAACAAGTTTGCTTGAAAAATACCATAATAAAATTGTATTCTTTGTAAGCTCATTAAAAATAGAGCTGAAAGAATCCCCCCCCCCCAAAAAAAAGAAACTCTAAGGCCCACGGAGGAGAGATCTAGGCATCATATTTGTTTATTTCACTATTGTTACTAGCTCAAATGCCCAGCACATTATGATACTCAATAAATATACATTAAATGAATGAAAATAATTCTTTTCAAACTTGTAACAGAAAGAGGGAGAAATGTTCAACAACCCTGGAAAAATAAACTGACTTATTTCTTTTAAAGCTTCTAAAAAAAAAGAAAAAAGCCAAAAAGCAAAAATATACTTTACAATTGCTTCAGTACCTTCATGAATATTGATAAGAAAATTGCCCAGCAGAGACAATGTTCGTGAGACTCTTGGAAACAAGGGAAATTCATACAAAAATGTGAATTTTAAAAAGGAAATCAAATTAGAGTGCGTGAATATACTCTTTTGACATTCTTTTCTGAGGCGGAAACAGTGGCTGACTTATAAGTATGTCTACATGAATTATCACAGCATATTTAAGATGATGAGCATAAATGTGAAAATTTTATTACTTTGAAGAATCATAAAAATTAGAAGACTATTATAAGGGTAGTATATTGTTTTTGTGTCATAGACGGGAGAGAAGTGTTAGTAAATATATTTTTTTACACAAATATACACAAGTTAAGAAAGACTAATAGTATTTAATGAGATCCAGTATCTTTTTTTTTTGGAAGCAAATGCCTTTTTTTTTTAATTTATTGATATATTTATTTACATTTCAAATGATTTCCCCTTTTCTGGACCCCTACTCCCTGAAGGTCCCATCAGTCCCCTTCCCTCCCCCTGTTTTCCCACCCAACCCTTCCCACTTCCCTGTTCTGATTTTGTTCAATACTGCTTCACTGAGTCTTTCCAGAACAAGGGGCCACGCCTCTGTTCTTCTTGTACCTCATTTGATGTGTGGATTATGTTTTGGGTATTCCAGTTTTCTAGGTTAATATCCACTTATTAGTGAGTACATACCATGGTTCATCTTTTGAGTCTGGGTTACCTCACTTAGTATGATGTTCTCCAGCTCCATCCATTTGCCTAAGAATTTTATGAATTCATTGTTTCTAATGGCTGAATAGTACTCCATTGTGTATATATACCACATTTTTTGCATCCACTCTTCTGTTGAGGGATATCTGGGTTCTTTCCAACTTCTGGCAATTATAAATAGGGCTGCTATGAACATAGTAGAACATGTATCCTTATTACATGCTGGGGAATCTTTTGGGTATATGTCTGATCCTGTATCTTTTTAATATATGGAAGAGCTTTTATTTACACAAACCAACTAAGTATAATGTAGAAAATATCCTATTGGCTATTATTTGAATCTCCATATTTTTGAATATTAATTAATAATATTGTTTAATCTTGGGGTCATAAATAGCAATTTTTAAATTTTCTACCTTCTAGATCTCTCTTCATTTTTCACTTAAGGAAAGAAATAGTCTATGGAAAATATTTAGCTGTTTGTTTTGGAAGAAAAAGCAATTGCCACATTATACAACAGTTACCCCATAAAGTGTCATGGAATAAACTAACATGATTACGAAAAGAAAATGGCTTAAGTTTATTTGCTTTGTAGACATATTTTCCACATGAATAATTTCAAAATGTCTCCTGATTTACAGAAATGTACAAGCAGCATTTCTTTCTAGTCTGAAAAAATTTAAGATATAAGATGTCTGTAGAAATCGTTGCAGAAGTGTGAACGCACAGGGGGAAGCCTGTTTTGTCATTTGATCTGGTCAAACTTCTTACTGCAATTCACATGGACACTATTTTCACCTATGAATAATATTGCTTAAAAACGTGTAAATTGGAATACATTGGTATAACCCAAACATTAGTTACAGATTTCTAACACTAGGAAAGGTGATCCGTAAACTTGAGTTCTTAATGTAGTAACTTTGATGAAGATATACACATTCTTTTAATGACATTTCTGCCCCACTTTTTCCAAGATACTGAGATGTTTCTGAGGCTGTTATTTCCTGCCAGAGTTAGATGAAGGTGCTTACCCTGACTTTCCCCTCAAGAATACACTGTAATTGATTTCCAACATTACTTGCCTAATCATTTCATTGACTTCCTCCTGCACCCAAGCATTTACTTGGTTCTATCCTAGGTCTCTGGGCTATCAGCCTCTGGTTCCTGAAAATCCAGGAAATGTTACTTGTGATTCATAGTATAAGATTCAACATAAAGTACATGGATGTGAAGTTCTTGGGATGATCCTGTATCAGCTTGAAGTTAAAAGAATACTATTTGCTTTGCAAACTAGAACTGTTCTATAGACATTGTAAAATATTATTTTGTTCATATGTGTTCTGCTTTTATAAATCAATCCGGTTTTGTAACACCATTGGATATGCAAAATGTATTTGCATTCACTTAGTGATATTTCAATAGGAAAATATTTTTATATTACAGAAAATGTTAAAATGATGAGGAAAACTACAACTCTTTTCAACATTCTAGGAAAATGAAATGCTAAATGTATCAAAAAAATTAGTCTGAATGGTTTCACATCCAAAAGAATTGGTAGAAAAAAAATCCTCCTAGGATCAAGAAGTTTGAAAAAAGATATATTTGAGTTATATTTACAAACCAATGTGGTGTCCTCAAGACTTTGTGTGTTTCCAAAAAGATAACTTTTGAGATTTTATTTAAGAATTTTAAACTCTTATGTTTTGTTCCACATGTGACTAGGCATCCAAGCAAGACCCAAAGATCATTGCTTATTAAAATTTTTTTGCTGCTCTTTTAAGTTTTAACTCATTGTCATGAATAAATATACAATATCCAAAATGAAAAATGTCAATAGTACTATATGATCTCTGTTTCTGAGTTTGTGAATAAAATTTCATTAATCTAGTAGTAAATGTGCTTGAAAGTTGTGTAATTCATATTCTTTGGGGGACTTTAATAAGAAGTAATCTTCTAGATTTCATTTTCTTTCCCTTAGTTAGTTCCATTGCCCTTCTATACAAATCCTAAGTGTTTATATATGTTCTCAGTTATGCATATTATAAACATCTGTTAAGTCAGCAGAGTGCATTATTGGGCACTCACTACTTCATAGGAAAAACTGAGCTCACTGCAATGAAATGAAATGTAACAACTGCTTCCACATAAAATGAAAGAAATGCCAAACCTGACATTTATTTCTTTCTCTGGTGATTAAATCTGGATACCACTTGAGCAAAATAAATCATATTCTTTCACTTTATTAGAATCCTGAATATCTTCTTGTGTAAATATATTTTAAGTATCCATGTTTTATCCTTTTAAAAGAATACCTTTTTAAATACAAAGAAAAGATATGGTGCTATAATTTTTAAAAAGTAATTTTTATTTTTATTTTTGTTGTTACTGTTTCAATGGTTGCTATCTCACAGTCAAAATTTTTTCCTCAGAATTGTTCCTGTCTAAAAGATCTGCAGGGACAAAAATGGAGAAGAGCCCAAGGGAAAGGAGGTCCAGTGACAGACCCAAAGTGGGATCCAGCTTAAGGGGAGGCGCCAAGGCCTGACACTATTACTGATGCTGTGGTGTGCTTACATACAGGAGCCTAGCATGGCTGCCCTCTGAGAGGCCCAACCAGCTGATGTAAGAGTAAGATGCAGATAAGTACACCTAACCAATGGGCTGGAGTCGGGTCCCCTGTGGTTGAATTAGGGAAAAACTGGAGAGAGAGAGAGAGAGAGAGAGAGAGAGAGAGAGAGAGAGAGAGAGAGAGAGAGAGAGAGAGAGAGAGAGAGAGAGAGAGAACCTGGGTGGCAGAGGCAGGTGATGAGGTAAAGTGTTAATAGAATTGCCTGTAAGCTAACATTCCTCCCTTTGTGTTTAATCAAAATTGAGGAAATAGGATGGAGTGTGAAGGCATTGTGTCTTTAGACTTTTTCTTGCTGACTGGGGGTGATGTCATCTTTGGGGACCCTAAGAAAATTGGGATGTTGGTCAAGTCTTGGGAGAGCTGGTTGTTTGTTTCAGTGCTGTTCAGGATGAGGGACCATCTGGGACTTGGAAAGTGTCTGTGAGGATAGACTCGAGGATGTGTGAATAGCTGCTCTGGAGCCATCGTGGATGCAGATCTGGAGGAAACACTTGAACTTGGCAGGATACTGGAACATATATGCATACATATATTAGAGGCAGAAGATAAAGTTAAGTAGGCTAGGGAAAATTTTTTCTTTTTTATATAATTCATTTGAAAAATTTCTGCCAATAGTCTTGGTAGTTGAGGGGAGAAAAGCACTAAAACCAAGAAATGAAGTAGTAATAAGCCCCTCTGGAATAGGAAATAGGTGGGAAACTTAGGCTGTTGATTGACAGGGGTACTTATCTGTAGTCCACTTAACCTAGGAGAAGTGGATCAGAGTGGATTTCCTAATGCTTAAAAGAATCATTTTAAGTTTACAAAAAGAGATAAATTTTAGACACGTTAGCATTACTATTCTACTCTGTAGAAAAAGGCAGAAAACACATATTTGTATCATAATAGAGACTTAGAAAACAATTTTTTCTTTTGTTGTTCACTAATCAGTGGATGTAATTGATAACTTTTGTAATAACCACTGATTAGTGAACCATACCAGCACTGAAAGTATTGCATCAACACTCCTTAAAGGGAACTCAGAGAAGACAAGAGCCTTCTGGGTAGCAGAAAAGGCAAAAACTCACCTGATCTTGATTTTCAGTGTGACTACAAACTATGAAAGAGGATTCTTCCTCCATACAGAAGACTAGATGAGTAAAAATGTATAGAATATAAAAAGTATAAAAAGAAGCAATTTTAAGTCTATACGTAAGAGACAAGAAGAGAAAATTTAAAATCTTAAACTTGTGAATATGAAAGTGGATTGTATAGGGGAAGACTTTACCAGAGTTAGACTAATACCTTATCAAAATTTGATTAATCAACGCAAGAACTCTGAACTTTTGACATCCTAACACAACAGTAGCAAAGTGAGCTGAAGAAATCTAAAACATTTCTTCATTTCTTTCCCATGCCTTAATTCATTTCTTTTTTACTACCATTTATGTTTTCACTTGGATTTACCAACCTTAAATCACTTTATTGGACTCAAGACTTTTATTGAGCCACATCACTTAAGGTTCTATATCCTCAGGCTTTATATAAATTTTACACCTTTTTCCTATCCAATTATTTACCATGAATGAGACGCAGATGTTTGATCCTTGGGAGCAGCCACAGTGAAGCGAGTTCCTTTAGATAAGGAATAGTAAAAATGTTACATCTGACAAGAAGATGTTACCTGTTTACCTTATAACCTGAACTGTGAGCAAGGAAAACTTGTTTGCCTTTTTAAATAAGAGACCTAATAATTTCACCTAACTAATGAATTAATTAACATACTAACATGTTTTAGATTACAATGGGATAAGAAGCTAGTTTTCTATTCTCTAGCTGTCAAGTTACACTTAGCTGTCAGTAGGATCAAAGACATGAGAAGGATTAACTATAATCTGAATAGCCCATATTTTAATTAAAATGTCAGAGATTAGACCTTTGTCTACTACCTAGATAGTTGTCCGAGGTTCTTCTGGTTTTTCATGGCACTGAGGGCAGAAGCAGTTTTTCACCATCAGGACTAGAGGATGAGAAGCATTCTCTGTGGAGGAAGAACGTGGGAAAGGTTGACTTCACCTTGTCTTAGGAAATGGTGACAATTAACTGGAACAATTAACTCTCTTGGTGTCCTGTTTATCCACAGTCTAGGCTGTGCCCTGACTGCAGGTTAGGCCTCAGGACAGTTATATCCGCTGATTAGTGAACCATTATCCAGCTGGAGACCTTTGTCACTGTATCAACATCTTCTTGTCCACACATTCTTTGGGAGTTTAGACATATTAAATGCCATTTTCAGAAGGTGCATGAGGTACTTGAGGACTAGTACCTACAAAGCATCTGAGTTAATCAATCTTTGTACGTTTTCAGTTACCTATTCTAAACTGTACCTTGAAAACATAAAACAAGATGCTATATAAGGCTTAATCATGTACATCAGTTCCTTGCATGACTTAAAATATATTTCTGAGCACATGAAAGGGTTTGATCATTTATAAGGTTGTTATCAATATGCATTTGTTAATTACAGTAGCTTTCATGAGACTAGGATTTCAGATTTTATCCCTGTTCAGTTTAGAACCTTAAAATGAAATGAAGCTTTCTAAGTACCAAACTAAAACAAAACATTTTAAGGTGTAAACATAAAGGTGTAAATTCATAGTCCATAAAGAGACTTGAAACTTTTCTGACATTTATATAGTGCATCATTACAGAAGTTTCCCATATGACTTAGGTCTATAAAACATCTGTAGCTGCCCATCACCCTTCTGCCCTGCACCTTCACAGGTATATGTGGCAGATTGGCAATCAGAGTGCCTGCCCACGGACCCCACAGCCTCAATGTCTCGCAGGAGGTCTGCCCTAACCAGGGACACAGGTGGACTGCTCTAACAAGGGACGACACCATCATTCTGATTTTAAAGCAGTAGCCTACAGATTAGAAACTTTTTTTTGTTTTTTGTTTTTTGTTTGTTTGTTTGTTTGTTGTTTTTAGCAAATCCACATCCAATAGAGTACTAACAGAAAGAATTCAAGAAATTTGTCATTAAAAACAGTTAAAAGGGGGTATGTGTGTGTGTGTGTGTATGTGTGTGTGTGTAATTCTCCGTAAAGGAAACTCAAGTAGTTGAGATATACTTAAAGAACTGTTCAGCATCCTTAATCACTGAGGAAATGAAAATCAAAATGACTTTGGGACTACATTGTAACACCTATTAGAATGCCTAAAATCAATAGTGCAAATGACAGCTTATCCTGGCAAGGATGTAGAACATCCATTATTTCGGGAGAAAGTGAAACTTACACTGCTACTATAGAAATGAGTATAGTGGTTCCGCAGAAAGATGGGAGTCTATCTACCTCAGGATCCAGCTATACCACTCTTAGGCTAACACCCAAAGAATGCTTCAATCTAACATAGGAGCATGTGTTCAGCAATATTCACTGCTGCTCTATTCATAATAGCCAGAAAATGAAAACAACCTAGATGTTCCTCAGCAGAAGAATGGATAAAGAAAATAACGTACATTCACACAAGAGAATACTACTCAACGGTTGAAACAAATGACATCATGAAATCTGCGGCAAATGGATGGAACCAAAAAAAGTTATCCTGAGTGAAGAAACCAATATTAAAAAGATAAATATGATATGGGTTTGCTGATATTTGGGTATTATCCATTAAAGAATTGGTAACCAAGCTATAATCCATAGACCCATAAAGTTAAGGCACCAAGTAAGGGACTGGGGAGAGGGCACATGGATTTCCCTTGGAAAGGAAAATAGATTAGAGTTTACTGGTGGTTTGGGGGAAGAACAAGAAAAGGATCAGTTGGAGGGCATAGAGGAGGGGTGATTGAGGAAGGGAATCAGGGGAGAGACAGCTAGAATTGAAGAACATTTAAGGGATGGTAATGAAACCTAGTGAACTTGAAATTTCCTATTATATATGAGGACCATACTAATGAAGTATCCAAATAATATGGGTGACAGAACCCTACCTGGCCACCTCTTGTCACCAAAGGAGACTCCAGTAAGTACTAGGACTAGATTTTATCCATTTGAGTTGTTGTTTGAAAAGGTCCCATGGAAACTTACATATATATATATATATATATATATATATATATATATATATGTTAATGTGGATAAAACATTCACATAAATAAAATAAAAATAATTAAGTAATGAATGCATAACTTTTCCATTTTAAAAGCATCACAAATTTTAAATATCTACATATTCATTAAAATTCTTAAATGTAAACTTTTATCAAAACTGAATTTTCAGTTACCTTAAGTAGTATTGTATAATTGTATAAATTGCAAGATTTTTCTACAGCACTGGGAATTTAAATCCAAGAAAGAATGATAGTCTGTAATTAATTGTATTATTTATAGTATCTGAATCTTTTCATCGTCCAATAATTTCTAAGATAATTACTATGCTTTCATTTAATAGTCTTTCTTTTTTTAATATTTTTATTTTTTATATTCTTTGTTTACATTCCAAATGATTTCCCCTTTCCCAGATTCCCCCTCCCCATATGTCCCATAAACCTTCTTCTCTCCATCCATTCTCCAATCACCTCCCTCCTTTTTTCTCTGTCCTTATATTCCCCTCCAATGCTAGATCAATCCTTTCCAGGATCAGGACTTTCTCCATACTTCTTCATGGGAGTCATTTGTTATGCGATTTGTGCCTTGGGTATTCAGGGCTTCTGGGCTAATTAATATCCACTTATCAGAGATTGCATTCCTTGTATATTCTTTTGTGATTGGGTTACCTCACTTAGAATGATATTTTCCAGATCAAACCACTTTCCTAAAAATTTTGTGAATTCATTGTTTCTAATTGCTGAGTAGTATTCCATTGTGTAAATATACCACATTTTTTGTATCTATTCCTCCTTTGAGGGGCATCTGGGTTCTTTCCAGCTTCTGGCTATTATAAATAAGGCTTCTATGAACATACTGGAGCATGTGTCTTTATTGCATGCTGGGGAATTCTTTGGGTATATGGCCAGGAGAGGTATAGCAGGGTCCTCCGGAAGTGTCATGTCCAGTTTTCTGAGGAACCGCCAGACTGATTTCCAAAGTGGTTGTACCATCTTACAGCCCCACCAGCAGTGGAGGAGTGTTCCTCTTTCTCCACATCCTCGCCAACACCTGCTGTCTCCTGAGTTTTTGACCTTAGCCATTCTGACTGGTGAAATCTCAGGGTTGTTTTGATTTGCATTTCCCTAATGATTAATGATGTTGAGCACTTCTTAAGGGGCCTCTCGGCCATCCAAATTTCTTCAGGTGAAAAATCTTTGCTTAGATTTATACCCCATTTTTTAATAGGGTTATTTGGTTCCCTGTGGTCTAACTTCTTGAGTTCTTTGTATATATTGGATATTAGCCCTCTATCAGATGTAGGGTTGGTGAAAATCCTTTCCCAATTTGATGGTTGCCGTTTTGTCCTTTTAACAGTGTCCTTTGCCTTACAGAAACTTTGTAATTTTGTGAGGTCCCAGTTGTCAGTTCTTGATCTTAGAGCATAAACTTTTGGTGATCTGTTCAGGAACTTTTCCCCTGTGCCCATGTCCTCAAGGGTCTTCCCCAGTTTCTTTTCTATTAGTTTCAGTGTGTCTGGTTTTACATGGAGGTCCTTGATCCACTTAGAGTGAAGTTTAGTATATGGAGATAAGAATGGATCATTAGGGAAATGCAAATCAAAACAACCCTGAGATTTCACCTTACACCAGTCAGAATGGCTAAGATTAAAAATTCCGGAGATAGCAGGTGTTGGAGAGGGTGCGGAGAAAGAGGAACACTCCTCCACTGCTGGTGGGGTTGCAAATTGGTACAACCACTCTGGAAATCCGTCTGGCAGTTCCTCAGAAAACTGGGCACCTCACTTCCAGAAGATCCTGCTATACCACTCCTGGGCATATACCCAGAGGATTCCCCACCATGTAATAAGGATACATGCTCTACGATGTTCATAGCAGCCCTATTTATAATTGCCAGATGCTGGAAAGAACCCAGGTATCCCTCAACAGAAGAGTGGATGCAAAAAATGTGGTATATCTACACAATGGAGTACTATTCAGCCATTAGAAACAATGAATTCATGAAATTCTTAGGCAAATGGATGGACCTAGAGAACATCATACTAAGTGAGGTAACCCAGACTCAAAAGGTGAATCATGGTATGCACTCACTAATAAGTGGATATTAACCTAGAAACCTGGAATACCAAAAACATAATCCACACATCAAATGAGGTACAAGAAGAAAGGAAGAGTGGCCCCTTGTTCTGGAAAGACTCAATGAAGCAGTATTCAGCAAAACCAGAATGGGGAAGTGGGAAGGGGTGGGTGGGAGGACAGGGGGAGAGAAGGGGGCTTACGGGACTTTTTGGGAGTGGGGGGGCTAGGAAAGGGGAAATCATTTGAAATGTAAATAAAAAATATACCGAATAAAAAAAATTAAAAAAAAATTAAAAAAAAAAAGAATGGATCAATTCGCATTTTTCTGCATGCTGACCTACAATTGAACCAGCACCATTTGTTGAAAAGGCTATCTTTTTTCCATTGGATGTTTATGGCTCCTTTGTCGAAGAGTCTCTGTCAATTTAAGCTTGGTTTTTCTCTCTCCCTTTCTCTCAGTCTCTCTCTCCTCTCTCCTCTCTCTCTCTCTCTCTCTCTGTCTCTCTCTCTCTCTCTCTCTCTCTCTCTCTCTGATGTGTTTAAAGCACAGTTTGAATCTAAATAAAGTACTTGATTTTCCAATGATGTGCATGATTGCTATTAAATGCTACATATATTTTATTGCTCTATATCTTCATTACTAAACTGAAAGTCAGGAAATTTTTCGAGATTTCTGTACTTTTAAACAAATAATAATGGCAAAACAATGACCCTGTGTGTAATTTTCCATGGCCTACAAAATATTACTCAGTTCCCACTTTAATTTGTGTATTGTAGATGATATGATCTAATGTCTCAGTTAACTGGGCTTGGGAAATGTGAAACACACATTATATTATCAAAAAATCAAAACATTCTTAGAATCAAATAGGTTATTTGATTTTTATCCATGATCATTCTTAGGAAACTTCTAGGCTCTAA
Organism: Apodemus sylvaticus; assembly: GCF_947179515.1. Taxonomy (NCBI): domain Eukaryota; kingdom Metazoa; phylum Chordata; class Mammalia; order Rodentia; family Muridae; genus Apodemus; species Apodemus sylvaticus. The sequence continues at coordinate 32,950,616 of NC_067486.1, read as the reverse complement.
TATTTCTGAGTGATGATACAGTCTGTTATCCAAAGTTGGCTTTTAGACCATAGTGGAGTTTTTGCTAAGGAAATGTCCAGAACGAATAATGCCAGAGAGATCAATGATATGTCTAGGGAATGGGCTTTCAAGACATAGTGTCTATCTGACTGCCTGACTTCTAGGATGGAAGGGAGAGAGGGAGGCACTGAATTAAGTCAACCATGCCTACAGAGGGAAGCCTCAATTTAACCCTGGAAATAAGCTAATGTGAGCTCCCCATTGGCAAATACATCAAAAGGACAGGACAAAAAATGTACCTGGATTCCACGGGGAGAAATAAAAGCTCTCTTCTAAAGATCCACTGGGACCCTGTCGTATGAGTCTCTTTAACTGTGCCTGGGTTGTATGGTTTTTCACAAAATGGTTACACGGCTGGAGACAAAGCTTAATGGTAAATAAATAAATAAATAAATAAATAAAAGCACTTTCTCCACCAGTGTTAAATACTGTTGAAATTCCCAGGAGCCCAGGATGTGATGAAGTACATATGTAATTCTAAAGCATCTATGGTGGAATGGAAAGTGAAGACAGGAAAAGCACTGGGAAATCCATGGGCTCAGCTAGGCGGGAATATATGGCTATGTGGCAAAGTGATAGAAATTGTCTTAAAACAAGAGAGAAAGTGAGAACTGGCTTCCAACTGTTGTCTTTTTACCTCAGTACATGCTCAATGGAATGTGCTCTCTCTCTCTCTCTCTCTCTCTCTCTCTCTCTCTCTCTCTCTCTCTCTCTCTCTCTCCCACACACACACACACACACACACAAACCTAACCCAAACTAAACTGAACTCATCAACTGAACTAAACTAAACTACACTACACTAAACTAAACTGACTAACATAGGTACACATGTTACTGTACTGAATTCTGTGAATTTCCAAGCCTGAGTGTGTCTTGGCATTCTCGATGTTTTTAACTAGTTGATCAGAAATGAAGACAAACCTAAGGCCGGTGTCAGAAATGCCATTCAGAATTGCTGCATTCCCACTCTTTTCCTCTCAAAGCTCTTTGATTTGTCCTGCAAATTCTGTCTGATAAGCTCTAAAACAGTGGTTTCAGATCTAAGACATGGATCTCAAACCCCATAGGCCATCAGGAAACAGATGCTTATACTACAATGAATAGCAATAGCAAAATTTCATTTATGAAGTAGCAACAAAAATAATTCTATTTTGGGGGGATAATGCAACATGTGGGACTTCATCGTAGGGATGCAACATTAGACAGGTTGAGAACCACCGCCCTGAAATGACCCCATTCTAAACATTTCGAAGCAGACTCTGCTTTCTGATCATCAGTGTGATGTCCTTTAGGATATAAGGCAAACATTGACAGTATGTCAGAACAATCTTCAAAAGTGATGCAGGTTGAGAAAATAAAAGAAGAGCTTCACATTCCCTCAAGAATTTAGACACTGACAAGAACTGTGACTTTGGAGAGCATTCTTGACATATATACCCCCAAAGTAAGGTGATTGAACTAAATGACCATTATCAACCCTTGACACACTTAGGTGGGCAGAATCTTTTATTTTATTTTTTTTAATTTTTTTAATTTATTTTCTATATTCTTTGTTTACATTCTAGAAGCCTTCCCCTTTTCCAGTTCCCCCCGCCCCCATATGTTCCATAAGTCCTCTTCTCTCCATCCATTCTCCTGTCTTTCCCCCTCCCTTTTCTCTGTCCTGGTACTCCCCTAAAATGCTGGGTTAAGCCTTTCCAGGATGAGGGCCTTCTTCTTCCTTCTTCATGGGAATCATTTGATATGCTAATTGTATCTTCAGTATTCAGAGTTTCAGGGCTAATTAATATCCACTTATCAATGATTGCATTCCATGTGTATTCTTTTGTGATTGCTTTACCTCGCTTAGGATATTTTCCAGTTCCATCTATTTGCCTAAAAAAATTCATGAATTCATTGTTTTTAATTGCTCAATAGTATTTCATTGTGTATATGTACCACATTTTCTGTATCCATTCCTCCATTGAGGGATATCTGTGTTCTTTCCAGCTTCTGGGTATTATAAATAAGGCTACTATGAACATAGTGGAGCATGTGTCCTTACTGCATGCTGGGGAATCCTCTGGGTATATGCCCAGGAGGGGTATAGCAGGGTCCTCCGGAAGTATCATGCCCAGTTTTCTTAGGAACCACCAGACTGATTTCCAGAGTGATTTTTACCATCTTACAATCCCACCAGCAGTGAAGGAGTGTTCCTCTTTCTCCACATGCTCGCCAACACCTGCTGTTTCCTGAGTTTTTAAACTTAGCCATTCTGACTGGTGTGAGGTGAAATCTCAGGGTTGTTTTGATGTGCATTTCCCTATTGGCTAATGATGTTGAGCATTTCTTATGGTGCTTCTCGGCCATCCGAATTTCTTTAGGTGAAAATTCTTTGATTAGGTCTGTACCCCATTTTTAATAGGGTTATTTGGTTCCCTGGGGTCTAACTTCTTGAGTTCTTTATATATATTGGATATCAGCCCTCTATCAAATGTAGGGTTGGTGAAGATCTGTTCCCAATTTGTTGGTGGCCGTTTTGTCCGTTTGATGGTGTCCTTTGCCTTACAGAAACTTTGTGATTTTATGAGATCCCATTTGGCAATTCTTGATCTAGAGCATAAGCTATTGGTGTTTTGTTCAGGAACTTTTCCCCTGTGCCTATGTCCTCAAGGGTTTTCCCCAGTTTCTTTTCCATTAGTTTCAGTATGTCTGGTTTTATGTAGAGGTCCTTGATCTACTTGGAGTTGAGCTTAGTACAAGGAGATAAGAATGGATCAATTCGCATTCTCCTACATGCTGACCTCCAGTTGAGCCAGCACCATTTGTTGAAAAGGCTATCTTTTTTCCACTGAATGTTTTCAGCTCCTTTGTCAAAGATCAAGTGACCATAGTTGTGTGGATTCATTTCTGGGTCTCCAATTCTATTCTATTGGTCAATTTGCTTGTCCCTGTGCCAATACCATGCAGTTTTTTTAACACTATTGCTCCGTAGTATTGCCTGAGGTCTGGGATACTAATGCCCCCAGAAGTTCTTTTAATGTTGAGAATAGTTTTAGCTGTCCTGGGTTTTTTGTTATTCCAGATAAATTTGAGAATTGCTTTTTCCAACTCTGTGAAGAACTGAGTTGGGATTTTGATGGGGATTGCATTGAGTCTGTATATTGCTTTTGGCAAGATGGCCATTTTAACTATATTAATCCTGCCAATCCATGAGCATGGCAGATTTTTTCCATTTTCTGAGGTCTTCTTTGATTTTCTTCTTCAGAGACCTGAAGTTCTTGTAGTAAAGATCTTTCACTTGTTTAGTTAGAGTCACACCAAGATACTTTATATTGTTTGTGGCTATTGTGAAGGGTGTCATTTCCCTAACTTCTTTCTCAGCCTGCTTATCCTTTGAGTATAGGAAGACAACTGATTTGCTTGAGTTGATTTTATAACCTGCCAATTTGCTGAAGTTCTTTAGTAGCTGTAAGAGTTCTCTGGTGAAGTATTTGGGTATAAGTATACTAAGTATACTTAAGTATATTATCATGTCATCTGCAAGTAGTGATAATTTTACTTCTTCCTTTCCAATTTGTATACCTTTGACCTCCTTATGTTGTCTAGCTAGGACTTTAAGTACTATATTAAAAAGATAGGGACAGAAAGGGCAGCCTTGTCTAGTCCCTGATTTTAGTGGGATTGCTTCAAGTTTCTCTCCATTTAGTTTGATGTTGGCTACTGGTTTGCAGTAATTTGCTTTAATTATGTTTAGGTATGGGCCTTGAATTCCTGTTCTTTCCTAGACTTTTAGCATGAAAGGATGCTGAATTTTGTCAAATGCCTTTTCAGCATCTAATGAAATTATCATATGTTTTTTTTCTTTGAGTTTGTTTATGTAGTGGATTGCATTGATGGATTTCTGTATATTGAGCCATCCCTGAAACCCTGGGATGAAGCCCACTTGATCATGGTGGATGATCGTTTTGATGTGTTCTTGGATTCGGTTGGCAAGATTTTTATTAAGTATTTTTGCATCAATATTCATAAGAGAAATTGGCCTGAAGTTCTCTTTCTTTGTTGGATCTTTGTGTGGTTTTGGTATCAGCATCATTGTGGCTTAATAGAACGAGTTGGGTAGAGTCTGTTTCTATTTTATGGAATAGTTTGAAGAGTATTGGTGTTAAGTCTTCTATGAAGGTCTGATAGAATTCTGCACTGCCATCTGGTCCAGTGCTTTTTTTTTTTTTTTTTTTTTTTTTGGTTGGGAGACTTTCTATGACCCTTTTTATTTCTTCAGGTATTATGGGACTGTTTAGTTGATCTATTTGATTCTGATTTAGTTTTGATGTCGGATATCTGTCTAGGAAACTGTCCATTTCCTCCAGATTCTCCAGTTGTGTTGAGTATAGGCTTTGGTAGTAAGATCTGATGATTTTTTGAATTTCCTTAGTTTCTGTTGTTATATCTCTCTTTTCATTTCTAATTTTGTTAATCTGGACACTTGTCTTTGTGCCCTTTGGTTAGTCTGGCTAAGGGTTTATCTATCTTGTTGATTTTCTCAAAGAACAAGCTCCTGGTTTTGTTGATTCTTTGTATGGGTCTCTCTGTTTCTACTTGATTGATTTCAGCCCCGAATTGATGATTTCCTGCCTTCTACTCCTCTTGGGTGAATTAGCTTCTTTTTGCTCCAGGGCTTTCAGGTGTGTCATTAAGCTGCTAGTGTATGCTCTCTCCATTTTCTTTTTGGAGGCACTCAGGGCTATGAGTTTTCCTCTTAGCACTGCTTTCATTGTGTCCCATAGATTTGGGTATGTTGTGTCTTCATTTTCATTAAATTCTAAAAAGTCTTTGATTTCTTTCTTTATTTCTTCCTCGACCAAGGTATCATTGAGTAGAGCATTGTTCAGTTTCCATGTGTATGTGGGCTTTCTGTTGTTTTTGTTGCTATTGAAGACCACTTTTACTCCATAGTGATCTGATAGGAGGCATGGGATTACTTCGAACTTATATTTGTTGAGGTCTGTCTTGTGACCAGTTATATGGTCAATTTTGGAGAAAGTACCATGACGTGCTGAGAAAAAGGTATATTCTTTTGCTTTAGGATAGAATGTTCTATATATATCTGTTAAATCTAATTGGTCCAAAGCTTCAGTTAGTTTCACTGTGTCCCTGTTCTGTTTCTGTTTTCCTGATCGGTCCATCGAGGAAAGCTCAGTGTTGAAGTCACCCACAATTATTGTGTTAGGTGCAACGTGTGCTTTGAGCTTTAGTAAAGTTTCTTTTACGAATGAGGGTGCCTTTGCATTTGGAGCATAGTTGTTTAGGATTGAGTGTTCTTCTTGGTGTGTTTTTCCTTTGACCAGCAAGAAGTGTCCCTCAGTGTCTTTTTTGATGACCTTAGGTTGAAAGTCAATTTTATCTGATATTAGAATGGCTACTCCGGCTCGTTTTCCGAGACCATTGGCTTGTAATATTGTCTTCCAGCCTTTTACTCTAAGGTAGTGTTTGTCTTTGACACTGAGGTATGTTTCCTGTATGTAGGAAAATGTGGAATCTTGTTTAAGTATCCAGTCTGTTAGTCTCTGTCTTTTTATTGGGGAATTGAGTCCATTGATGTTAAGATATATTAAGGAATAGTGATTATTACTTCCTGTCATTTTTAATGTTATCTTTTATATTTGATTGGTTATCTTCTTTTGGGTTTGATGAAAGAAGGTTACTATCTTGCATTTTCTAGGGTGAAGTTTCCCTCCTTGTATTGGTGTTTTCCTCCTATTATCCTTTGTAGGGCTGGGTTTGTGGTACGATATTGGGTGAACTTGGTTTTGTCATGGAATATATTGGTTTGCACATCTATGGTGATTCAGAGTTTTGCTGGGTATAGACGTTTTGGCTGACATTTGTGTTCTCTTAGAGTCTGCATGAGATCTGCCTAGGATCTTCTAGCTTTCGTAGTCTCTGGTGAGAAGTCTGGTGTGATTCTGAGAGGTCTTTCTTTATATGTTACTTGGCCTTTTTCTCTTACTGCCTTTAATATTCTTTCCTTGTTTAGTACATTTGGGGTTTTGATTATTATGTGACAGGATGTATTTCTGTTCTGGTCCAGTCTGTTTGGAGTTCTGTAGGCTTCTTGTATATTCATGGGCATCTCTCTCTCTTTAGATTAGGGAAGTTTTCTTCCATAATTTTATTAAAGATATTTGCTGGCCCTTTAAGTTGTAAATCTTCGCTCTCATCTATGCCTACAATCCTTAGGTTTGGCCTTCTCAATGTGTCCTGGATTTCCTGGATGTTTTGGGTTGCAAGCTTTTTACATTTTGCATTTTCTTTGACCGTTGAGTCCATGGTTTGTATGGTATCTTCAGCATCTGAGATTCTTTCTTCTATCTCTTGTATTCTGTTGTTGATATTTGCATCTATGGTCCCTGTTTTTTTCCAAGGTTTTCTATCTCCAAAGTTGTCTCCCTTTGCGATTTCTGAGTTGTTTCTACTTCTGTTTTTAGATCCTGGATGTTTTTGCTCAGCTCCTTCACTTGCTTGTTTGTGTTTTCCTGTAATTCTTTGAGAGATTTTTGTGTTTCTTCTTTCATGACTTCTGCCTGTTGATCAAATTTCTCCTGTACTTTTTAAAGTGATTTTTGCATTTCCTCCTTATTGGCTACTATTGTTTGACTCATATTCTCCTGAATTTCTTTAAGTGATTTTTGTGTTTCCTTTGTAAGGGCTTCTACCTTTTGGTCATTTTTCTCCTGAATTTCTTTAAGAGATTTATTTATGTCCTTCATGTGTTCTTGTAACATCATCAGGACCAGTGATTTTAAGTCCAAATCTTGCTTTTTTGGTATGTTGGGGTATCCAGGACATGCTATTAATGGAGAATTGTGTTCAGATACTGCCATATTGCCTTGATTTCTGTTAGTTTCATTCCTACATTTGCCTTTTGCCATCTAGATCTCGCTGGTGTTAGTTGGTCTTGTTGTCAATGCAGGACTCACCCTTGCAAGATGCCTCCCTGCAGCGGGCCTCCAGATGCACCACTGGCCCTCTGCACTGCTTAGGGACTGGGTGTGTGGCCCAGGCTGCTTCTGATCTAGAGGAAGGCTCCTGCCAGAGGCCTCAGGATGTATCCTCTGCTTCGCTGGGTCAGATGGACTCACCCGAGCAAGGTGCCTCCAGTTGCCAGCCTCCAGATGTACTGCTGGCCCTCTGCACTGCTTGGGGATGGGGCGGGTGGCCCAGGCTGCTTCAGATCCAGAGGTGGCGACTGGAAGGCTCCTGCCAGAGGCCTCCAGATGGATCCTCCTCTTTGCAGGGTCAGACAGTGTCACCCGAGCAAGGTGCCTCCCTGTGGCAGGCCTCCAGATTAGGCAAAATCTTTTAATCTCAATGCTTTTGCTTTCATATGTTCAACTTGCAGTCAATCTGAATGATCCTTATCCAATTAGAGTAACTAAATAATCTATACGAACTAAAGTGGATCTCCCTGGAGATGAGTTATGGGTGGTTGTGAGACACCTAGTGTAGGATATAGGATCTAAAATCCTCTGTAAGCTCAATGTGTTCTCTTTACTTCTAGTCATCTTTTCACACGCAGCATTCTGATTCTTAGTACTTTTATTTTTCCTTTTTTCCTTGACAATGTTACCCCATAACCTCGTTAATATATTTAATTGGTATCCTATTTTCTGTGAATTAAACATTTTATGATGTCCAGAGTTTCATACTATCTCTTGGAGTTACTGTTTTTTAAGTTCTTTCCTGTCTACCTGTTCCTAAAAAGTGTTTAAAGATATTTGTGTATTCTGGTCTGTCCACTTCATGTTATTATCACATCATTTATAGTTAATAAAATACATGAACAGCCTTTGACAATGGAAAAGATGTTGATTTTGAGTGATGTTTATCTCAACATTAGCAGTTTGCCAATGATTTGTTCAAGGATCTACAAAGGATGCAATTTTCCATGCAAAAATTTGTTTGGCATATCAGTGAAATACACATATAAAATATAAAAAATAACCTCACTTTCAATATGGTATATATACCACTGTGGTTAGGAAAATATTTGTGTGGAAACTTATTTGATCCTAGAGGTTGAATTCTGATAGTAGGTTTCATGAATATATACTCGAAATGAATTAGCGTAGAATTTACCTTTTTCTGTTTTCACAATAACTATCTCAATGCTAAATTTTCAACTATTTCAGAGTCAAGCAAACAACTGAATCTATTTCACAGATGTTGATCTTTAATATTCTAATTTCTGGTGCAGATGCAGCAGCAAAACATAGAAGCTGAAGAAGAAGAGAGCTTTCCGTTCATCAGCAGGCTGATTACACATCTCCACGTCGAGCTGAGAGAATCACTCACTTTTGGTTTTGTTTTTAAAATAAAGAATATTTTTCCCTTTTCCTTTTTCAAGTCTCTATGTTACAGCATGATTATTATTATGAAATAAAAATTTTAAAAAAATCCTCATTTTAAAAATTGCTGGGGAGAGAGAAGGGAAGACAAAATCATTGATTTATAACAGCGGATCGTAGACTTGGAAAAAAGAAAACAAACCAATAGCAGTTCCCTTTATTCACCATCAATGCAAATTACCTCCTTGCTAATGAGATTATAAGACAGATATTGTGCTCTTCTAAAAGTGTGTTCTCACAGTTACATGGCCATTGCAATTCTGCACTCTTCTTGAATAACCATTTTTAAGACTATCTTCATCTTCTTGCTACAGATTTGATTTTTATGAGTACCAAATCTTCTTGGCATTGAACTTCTGTTACATTGCAACCATAACATAAAATTTATTACAGTATAACTCTTTTGTTAAGTGGAATCCTGAGTCTGCAAAATGACTTTTGATAGCACACATGAGGAATGGCAAAATTTTTAGACAGATAAATGTTTTCTGGTATTAGTTGCTAGAAGCCATAACAGGGAACTTTGTTTTATAAATAAAAATTTAATGGCCAATAAAAGATCTATGGGAAAAAGGAAGGTAATTTCACTGTATGAGAAATTTGCATCCAATGTTACTCCATATTTTTGTTTATCACCAAAATGTTATTATTTCAAGTGAAATGTGAAAACTATGTGAAGTCTCATTTATTTTAAACTGTGTTACAACCATAGCAATAGATCATATTTACCTTCATTTATTTTAAAGTCACATTTTTGTTACTAGGTAAAACTAATCCTTATTGGCCTCTATGTATCTCCCATTCCAAGATAGATTCTAGAACAATGTCAACTGATATATTACAAAGTTTTGCTTTATTTACTTGTTTATTTATTTGTATGCATTATACAAAGCAACCTATTAGATTTTTAGTGCACATGTTCTAGGTATAGGAACAGAAAAAAACTATAAAGGTTTTATTTTTAGCTGAGTCCTTGCATATTATTTTAGTAGGTTTCTCAGTTTTTATTTCCTCAGATGCAAAGGAATTATGCCAAATATCTGCACCTGCCATCACTTGTTTTGATTTTGTTTTGGTTTTCTTCTTTCTTTTCTTTTCCTCAGTATCTCTGTCACCAAGTAGCCTTTGTACAGCAAGACTAAAGAACAGGAAGAGTAACAGAGGGGAAATGAAAAAAAATTCAATATTCTCTGTTCAATGATAAAAGAGAGGTTAGGTTTCAATTCAAGTGTTTTTCCAGTAAACTTCATCAGTTACCTACAAGTAATATCTTCATTCTGCTACAGCTATATATTCATTCAGATGTGGCTGAGGACTAGAGAAGAATGAACACAGAGTTAAGTAATTCCCAACTATAAAGGGTGGAATTGGAAAAACATTCAAATGTGCAAAATCCTGTGGTTTCATCAATCTATTTATGTGTAAATAGATAAATAATATCTTTTTTGGATTCTAACTTTGAATTTTATTTTTTATGTGATATATTCTTTATTTACATTTCAAATGATTTCCCCTTTCCTTCATCCCCCGTTCCCAAAAGTCCCTTCCCACTCTTCCCTCCCCTGTTCCCCAGTCCACGCCCTCCCACTTCCCTGTCCTGGTAATCCCCTACACTGCTGCACTGATCCTTTCCAGAACCAGGGGCCACTCCTTCCTTCTTCTTGGGCATCATTTGATATGTGAATTGTGTCTTGGGTATTCCAAGCTTCTAGGCAAATATCCGCTTATCAGTGAGTGCATACCATGAGTGTTCTTTTGAGACTGGGATACTTCATTTAAGATGACATTCTTAAGTTCCATCCATTTGTCTAAGAATTTCATGAAATTATTGTTTTTAATGGCTGAATAGTACTTCGTTGTGTGTATATAACACATTTTCCGTATCCATTCCTTCATTGAGGGACATCTGGGTTCTTACCAGCTTTGGCTATTATAAATAGGGCTGTTATGAACATATTGGAGCATGTGTCCTGTCTTACTCGGGGTTTCTATTCCTGCACAAACATTATGACCAAGAAGCAAGTTGTGGAGGAAAGGGTTTATTCAGCTTATACTTCCAAATTGATGTTTATCACCAAAGGAGGTCAGGGCTGGAACTCAAGCAGGTCAGGAAGCAGGAGCTGATGCAGAGGCCATGGAGAGATAGTTCTCACTGGCTTGCTTCCCCTGGCTTGCTCAGCCTGCTCTCTTATAGAACTCAAGAACATCAGCCCAGAGGTGGTACCACCCACAAGGGGCCCTTCCCACTTAATCACTAATTGAGAAAATGCCCCACAGCTGGATCTCATGGAGGCACTTCCCCAACTGAAGCTCCTTTCTCTGTGATAACTCCAGCCTGTGTCATGTTGACACACAAACCCAGCCAGTACAATTGACCCCTTGTCAACTTTACACCCAAACACATCACTATTAAGCTTCAAACCTTACTTTCTTATTCATTCTCAAGATCTAAATAACTTTAAAAGTCCCACAGTCCTTGCATATTAAAAGTTCATTCCCTTTAAAATATCCAATATCTTTTAAAATTCAAAGCCTTTTAAAAATTCAAAGTCTCTTAACTGTGGGCTCCACTAAAATACCTTCTTCCTTCAAGAGGGAAACATAACAGGGCACAGTCACAACCAAAAGCAAAACTCAAGATCCAGTGGCTCAATGTCTGGCATCCAACTCATGATCTTCTGGGCTCCTCCAAGGACGTGGGTCATTTCTTCAGCTCTGCCCTTTGTTGCACACAGCTTGTCTTCTAGGCTCCAGCTGCCTGTACTCCACTGCTGCAGCTGTTCATGGTGGTCATCTCATGGTACTGGCATCTCCAAAACACTGCTATCTTCTACTGTAACTAGGCTTCACCAATAGCCTCTCATAGGCTCTCTTCATGGTGACAAGTCTCTGCTTCTATGCATGATCCCTTCAAGTCCTGGGCCACCAATTGCAACTGAGGTTGCACCTTCACAAGCTTCCATAGCCTCTCACAGTGCTGCGAGCCTCAGCTGCTCTTCATGACCCTTTCATGCCTTCAAAACCAGTACCATCTGGGTGACTCTTAAACAGTACCAAGTACTGCTACAGCACAAGGCACAACCTTGGCTATATCTGGAACACAGCCACTGTGCTCTCAGAAAACACTTCCCAGAAGATTTCACCTCAGTGATGCTGGTTTCTTCTTAATCACTGCTAATTTCTTAGCTCCAGCTAACCAGCATCAATAGTCCCAGTAACACAAAGGTTTGCTTTAGTGGTTCTGGTATCTTGTTACTCACAGCTGATTCTTCAGCCCCAGCTAACCAAAACCACTGAATCTTCACAATCAAAACAGCAACAGCCCTGATAAGAATCTTAAATTTTCCCTCTGAAATTTCACAAGCCAGGCCTCCATCTTTGGCACTGTTCTCACCATTATCTTCCAAGCTCCTACATAACTTTCCTCAGAGCTCTTAACATCCTAATGGATCTTCTAGCCCAAAGTTCCAAAGTTCTTCCACAGTCCTCCACAAAGCATGGTCAAGTTGACACAGGAATACCCCTCTATGCTGGTATCAATTTGTCTTAGTCAGGGTTTCTATTCCTGCACAAACATCATGACCAAGAAGCAAGTTGGGGAGAAAAGGGTTTATTCAGCTTACACTTCTGCATTGCTCTTTATCACCAAAGTAGGTCAGGACTAGAACTCAAGCAGGTCAGGAAGCAGGGGCTGATACAGAGGTCATGGAGGGATGTTTCTTACTGGCTTGCTTCCCCTGGCTTGCTCAATCTGCTCTCTTATAGAACCCAAGAATACCAGCCCACAAGGGGCCCTCCCCGCTTGATCATTAATTGAGAAAATGCCCCACAGCTGGATCTCATGGAGGCACTTCCCCAACTGAAGCTCCTTTCTCTGTGATAACTCCAGCTGTGCCAAGTTGACAAACAAAACTAGCCAGTACATGTCCTTATTACATGCTGGGGAATCCTAATAAATAATCTAATAATAACAGTAGGTCAGATCAACATACCCTTGACATTGAACTACAAAGTTTATTTAAACAGGCTACCCCAAACATGTAGAATGTTCATGCTCATTTAAGTATCTATAATATCACCATTTTAAACAGCCATGTCTTCATTTTGTATGGACCAATTAATGGTTTTGTTACACTAGAAACTAGATAATAACATTAATTATTATCTCAAATATAATACTTTGCTATGTCTGTTGTATTTATACTTATCTGTTCTTCCTTCATGAAAACTGTATTTTTATTTCTTTTTTCTCTAGAGTTTAGGATTTAATCCAGCCACTTAGGCATGTGAATTGAGTATTGAACCTTCAAGCTACTGCAAATCTATTCCTAACCTGAGTAAGCTTATTGGGCAAATAATTTGCCTGACTGCCTCTTCTTTGGTATGCCAAACTACTATAGCAATGGCTGGCTTACTTTGAGCTGGCTTTATAGAGGCCTTCAAACACAGATAAATTCTTATATTTACCATTTTTAAGGAGGTATAACTGGTGCTACTATTTTTTTTTCTTTTTAGAGATAGGGTGTCTCTGTGTAACATTCTTGACTGTCCTAGTGCCTGCATTGAAGACCAAGCTGGCCTTTAATTCACAGAGTTCCTCTTGCTGCTGCCTCCTTTTGCAAAGCATAAAGGCTTGTGCCACAATGCCTGACTCTACCATGCCATCGTTCAGGTAGCAAATCATCAAAAGTACTTTATCTGCTTAATGATTCAAAAGCACTGGAAGGTTTAAACTATGATTGTTTTATTACTTATTATTAAATTATTTTATTTATTTACTTTCCAAGTACTGCTCCCTTCAATGTCCCCCCTCCCAGAGTTCTCTATCTCCTCCCTCCTCCCCTTTGCTTTTGAGAGGTTGTTCCCCTACCCATCACCCTCACAAACACACACCCATACGCACTCACTTGCCAGCCTCCCCATTCCTGGGGCATAAAGTCTCTTCAAGATTAGGCACATCTTCTCCCACTGAGCCCAGACAAGGCAGTTCTCTGCTACATATATGCTGGGAGTAATGGACCAGCTAATGTATGCTCTTTGGTTGGTGACTTAGTCTCTGGGACCTCTGAGGGGTCTGAGTTAGTTGATATTCTTGTTCTTCCCCTAACTCTTCCACAGGGCTTCCTGACTGTAGTCCAATGGTTAGCTGTAAGTATCTGCATTAGAATCAGCCTGCTGCTGGAAGCCACAGGGCTTCCTGACTGTAGTCCAATGGTTAGCTGTAAGTATCTGCATTAGTCTCAGCCTGCTGCTGGAAGAGCCTCTCAAAGGACAGCCATACTAGGCTCCTATCTGCAAGCACAACTTGATATTAGTAGTAGTGTCAATGTTTTGGGCCTGTACATGGGATGGATCCCAAGTTGAGCTAGTCAATAGATGGATTTTCCTTCTGTTTCTGTTCCATTTTTTGTCCCTGAATTTCCTTTAGACAGGAACAATTCTGGGTCAAAAATTTTGAAGATGAGTGGGTAGCCCCATCTCTCAATTGGGGTCCCTTTCTATCTACTGGAGACAGACTCTTCAGGTTCTACTTCCCCAATTTTGGGAATTTCTGCTAAGGTTGTCCCCATTGAGTCCTAGGAGCCTCTCACATTCCAAAGTCTGTGGAAAATTCCAAGTCTGTGGAATTTTCTAGAGTCTCCCCTGCCCCGACTCCTTGAAGCTACATACTTCAATTCATTCTCCTGGAGAGAATCCCAGAGGGCTAGAAGAATGAATGGAGTCTTTTCTTACTTAACATTTGAAAACTTCGAAATGTTTGGTAGTCAAAAGATCTTGAGCTAGAATAGAATCTAAGATCTTGCTAAGAAGCACATGCACTTTTGTGTTCTTGGTTTTTGGAGGCTTCATCTTAAAATTTTATAATTTCTATTTTATTGGTCAGTGCCAAAATGTAGTATACAGGACAAATCAGTTTATCAATGAAACAAAGGGGATTAAAGATATGGTCTGGTAGTGAAACCTGTGGTTTGATAACTGATGCTGGATTTAACAGTTTTACAAGTCACATAACATGATATTCTCCTAGAAATTTCTACAATAGTAGAATAGTTACTTGAATAAAATCTTAGAACTCATATCAACATATATTAAAATAAGAATCACCATTTAATACTATAGAATTTTATGCATGACCTATCCATGCTATTGTTTAGATTTCAAAGAATTTAATTAGGTATCCTAAATATTTGTTACAAATAGAGCAACTGGAAGATAATAATAAATATTCATTTTAATTTATTAGATACTAGTTTAACTTTACTCTTTAAGAGTGACTCAAAACTAATTATGACTTTAAATTGCAAAATGTATCTTCTATGTCTAATTCAACTGTGTGTTTTACTTTACACTGCACAATGGTTGGAGGGTTTTGCAAGCACAAAACCAAAGCAGTTCAACAGTAGATTTTATGTATGATTAATGATATTGTTACAAAGCCCACAATTTAATTTCAAATGTTTGCTTTCACATATGTTGAATAATATCACCCAGTGTGTTTATGAAGTTTTAGGTTGCTTGATCATGTAAATTTTAACTGTTAATTTATATGGATACTAGGAAAATTGCTGGAATGCTACAAAGTAAGATTGTAAACAACATGGAGTTCTATTTCCTAAACGTATCCATTAGTTTCTTACTGTGCTATATTTTCATTAATAAATATAAACAAGTATTTATACTTATTTCTTTTTTTTATTTATTCTTTAATCTTTTCTTCCAGTCCAGACTTTACACCCTCCTGGTCCATCCTCCAACTGTTCCACATCCCATACCTCCTCCCCCCTGTCCTGAAGAGGATGCCCCACCCCCATCCCACCTGACCTTTGCACTCCCTGGGGTCCCAAGTCTCTCAAGAGTTTGTTGCATCTTCTCTGAATGAGTCTAGATCAGGCAGTCCTCTGTTGTATGTGTGTTGGGGGCCTCATATCAGCTGGTTGGTGGTTCAGTGTCTGAGAGATCCCAGGGACCAGGTTAGTTGATTGCTGGTCTTCCTATATGTTCTCTTTCCTCCTCAACTTCTTCCAGCTTTACCCTAATTCAACGAAAGTTATCACCATCTTCTGTCCATGGTTTGGTATAAATATCTGCCTCTGACACTTTCAGTTGCTTATTGGGCAGTCATGATAGGCTGCTGTGGTGGTGGGACCCACCATAGCATCAATAACAGTGTCAGGCTTTGGGGCCTCCCCCTGAGCTGGATCCCAATTTGGGCCAGTCACTGGACATCTTTTTCCTCAAGCTCTTCTCCATTTTTGCTCCTGCAGTTCTGCCAGACGGGAACAATTCTGAGTCAAAGCTTTTGACTGTCAACCCCATCCCTCCACTTGACAAGCTCTTTCTATTGGAGGTGGGCTCTGTAAGCTCCCTCTCCCTACTGTATGACATTTCATCTAATGTCCCTCCCTCTGAGTCCTGAGAGTCTCTCACCTCCCAGGTCTCGGGTACACTCTAGATGGTTTCCCCACCTCCTACCTCCCAAGGTTGCCCATTTTAAATCTTTCTGCTGGCCCTCAGGGCTTGAGTTCTGTCCCTGTCCCCCCAATGACTGATCATGTTCCCCTATTCATCTCCCTGTCAACTTTCCCACCCAGGTCCCTCCCCCTCCCCACTCCCCACTCCTGTGATTGCTTTCTTCTCCCTCCCAAGTGAGATGAAGGCATCCTCACTTGGGCCTTCAGCTTGTTAGCTTCTTGAGTTCATTGGATTGTATTTTGGGAATTCTGTAGATTTTTGGGTAATACCACTTATTAGTGAGTATACACCATGCATATCCTTTTGTATCTGAGTTACCTCACTCAGGATAATTTCTAGTTCCATCCATTTGCCTACAAAGTTCATGATGTCCTCATTCTTAATAGCTGAGTAACATTCCATTGTATAAATAAACCACATTTTCGGTATCCACTCTTTTGTTGTTTGCAGCTTCTATCACAAATAAGACTGCTGTGAACATAGTGGAACACGCGCCCCTGCTTTCTCAAGAGGGGCTGTCTTGTGATGAGGAGAAAATTATGTAATCAGGTGATCTCACTGAGCATTCTCACCATTATGGCTGGTCCTAAAAAGATGAAAGTCAATGATTGGGTAGCGGAAGGAGGAGGTGGGTCAACAGTCCTCAGAGGAGAAGGAGAAAGAGAAGACTGAAGACGAGGAGATGGAAGAAGGGGGAGAAGAACCAAATGGCGTAGAGAAGCCGCTAGTAGCAAGACATCTCATTGATGGGGAATAGATTAGTATAGTGGTCAATCTTCCCAATCTAGGTGTACAATTTATACTAACTGGTTTAGAATTAGACTAACTGAATTAGAATTGGAGACTTACTGCTACAGTGGCTGATGTTAAATTAAGGAATTGCAGTATTTTAGATGTAACTAAAATTATACATAACACACACACACACATACACCACAACACACACACACACACACACACACACACACACACACACACACATTTGAACACACAATCTTAAAGGAAGATAAAGGCACCCTACAAGAACTCTGACTGACTATGTCTCCATCACCCAGCATGAGAAACTCTATTTCAAGTTGTTGGGTCATGGTAGTCCAAGTGACTCCCTACATAAAATTTAAATTGAAATTAATCGATAATGAATTACTGATAGATTTTCAATGTAGTCCTTGGTTGTCTTTCAGGGGTTGAGGGTGGACCCTTATTGCTGAAGACATGTTCTTTATCCACTTATCAGTTTGTGGTGGTTTGAATAAGTATGGCTCTCATAGACTCATGTGTTTGAATGCTTGGTCCATGGCAAGTAGTACTGTAAGGAGGTATGGTCTTGGTGAAAGGATGATGGGGCAAGCTTTCAGGTAACCTATGCTCAACTTCCTCCCAGTATGGAACACATTCTTTATTTTTTCTATATTCTATGTTTACATTCCATATGATTTTCCCTTTTCCGGTTCCCCCCTCCCCATAAGTTCCCTAAGCCCTCTTCCCTCTGCCCATTCTCCTCTCAACACCCTCCTACTTCTCTGTCCTCGTGCTCCCCTACAATGCAGGAACAAGCCTTTTCAGGATCCAGGACCTCTCCTTCCTTTCTCTTGGGAGTCATTTGATGTGTGAATTGTGTCTTGGGTATTCAGAGTTTCTGAGCTAATATCCACTTATAAGTGACTGAATTCCATGAGTGTTCTTTTGTGACTGGGTTACCTCACTTAGGATGATATTTTCCAGATCCAACCATTTGCCTAAGAATTTCATGAATTCATTGCTTTTAATTGCTGAGTAGTATTCCATTGTGCAAATATACCACATTTTCTGTATCCATTCCTCCATTGAGGGACATCTGGATTCTTTCCAGCTTCTGGCTATTATAAATAAGGCTGCTATGAACATAGTGGAGCATGTGTCCTTATTGCATGCTGGGGAATCCTCTGGGTATATGCCCAGGAGTGGTATTGCAGGGTCCTCTGGAAGGGTCATGCCCAGTTTTCTTAGGAACAGTCAGACTGATTTACAGAGTGGACATACCAACTTGCATTCCCATCAACAGTGGAAGAGTGTTCCTTTTTCATGGAACGCATTCTTATTCTGCTTCCTGTAGATAACTATGTAAAACTCTAAGTTCCTTCTCCAGCCCTATGATTGCCTGGATGCTGTTATGCTTCCCTCCATGATGATAATATACTAAACCTCTAAAACTGCAAGCCAGCCCTGATTAAATGTTTACTGTTATAAGAGTTGCCTTGGTCGTGGTGTCTCTTCACAGCAATGAAAACCCTAACTAACACGCAATAAATACTTCTAGATTTTTACTATTATAAATAGTACTTCAATGGACCCACATTCATATGCTTATAAAATATTATTTATTTACCTTCTTCTAGCTTTCCAAAATACTTTGAGAATATGAATATTTTAATAGAAGTCATAGAAATCAAAGGGAAGGAAAGAAATGAAACATATCATTGAAATGTAGATCCAGTTTTAAATTAAAAGCAAAAAATAAGTTGCCATAAATGAGAAGGAAAGAAAGGGAGAAAAATGCAGCATTAATTAAGATATTTTGCTGAAGGCTTGTTCCAGGCAATTTTACTTTTCAGAACATACTTGAATTCAAAATCATGGACTAAGCAGGATGTATTTATATATTTGTGTATTAATACATTATATATAGGTGTGTGAGCAAAAATAATGAAGAAAATTATGTCATCAATTTAAGATGGAGTGAGGAGAAGGAGATATGGGAAGGGATGGAGAGAAGAATGAGAAGTATGTAAATGATATAATTACATTTTACTTAAATATATACTTTTTAAAATTGAAAAAATACTTTTGACTGGAGGAGCAAAATTTGGGGAAGAAGCCTAAAGAGTCTTTTCCCTAGCTCACCAGAAAATCAAAATAAAATTGATTGTTTAGAAAAACTCAACACCAACTTTTTTACTTTTACCTGCAATGGTAATAGTGTGTATGGAATGAGAAAACTAAAAATGTACAGTATAACCTCTCCTTACTCATAAAACGTTCCAGTCCTTTAAATAGACATTACTAATGTTTCTAGAGAAGAGGGATTCTTGTTGCCGGTGGCTTTAATTAGTATAAAATACTATCCATATAATACTCTCCAGCTGTAGGTCAGAAAATCATTTATTTCTCTGAATTGATAAAACATATCCTATTAATATTTTTAGACCAATTATTTTCATTTTATTATACTTTTGAAAGTGAGTTTCAGCAGTTTTTAAGGGAGAGGTAAAAAACCATCATTCATTATGATGTCAGTGCTGAGCTCTGAGGCACTCACTCTAAGTAGCTTTTATTCATTCTGTTTTTTTAATAGTCACATATCCAAACTTTATATGAAGTTTTACTATAGTTAATATTATAAAGAAGAAGTTTGAGAAATGTCCTCCTTCTAAAAGACTTGTGTTGGTGTCCCTAAGGAATGGTTCATAGCTCAAAACTCTGTTTACTGCATAAATCTGATTAGCAATTTGCTTGTTACAGAAGTGGTTATTTAGCAAGGTTGACTTCACTGTAACCACAGGAGCCTCTTAATAGTTCAAGGGGAAACCTAGTAATATTAAAATTTTATCTGTCAATGATTGGATAGTATAAACTGAGTGCTTTGTAAATTGTTAACTGGGTTCATGCTGAGGTAGAAGTAACCTGGTATTCCACTGATTTCCATTGTCCACATCAAAGACTAGGCTACTGCAATCCTTTTAACATGAAGAGCCCTTGAGTTAGGCATAAACACACATTAGGAAAGAAACAGAAAGTATATGTCCAACTTTCCAATTATTTAGAAGCCCTATACTACTTATGAGCATTACTCTATATCAAATATGTGAAATAGAAAAAGGAGAGCGTTACCTCAGAATTTTCCTTTCAAAACTATTGGATATTCACAAAAATACTTGCTAGAGTGCTACCTTTTATCTTAGTTTTGTTAAATTCAAGTTTATAGTACGTAATTAAAAATCACTTTCTAGTTTAGTTTAAGAGAAATCACCCCAATGTAAGCTCCATATCAGTCAAATTCAACAATTCTGAGGGTCCCCCGCTGAGGCTTGTAAAATGCTGTGCATTTATTAAACACTTAAGTCACACATTTCCATAGCTATTAATTTAGCCAGCTGTGTAGCTGTTTATCCTCCTGTACTGAATTCCTGAGAGAACAAGGGTATTCCTGTTGCCATCCCTTAAACTGCTGCTGGGTTTTGAGTCCATAGGGATTCAAAGCAATGAAGCAAGAAATTGAGTTGAGGTATGGCAAGCACTCCTGACAACCTCAGCAGTAAACTGTTTGGTGCTAATCATCAGACATGGCCTTCGAGAATTTGGGGTCGTAACTGCTTGTTTTGATGGCTGTGTTAACCTAAAAGTGTATGTCAATCAGACTATGTCCATAAATTTGTGAAGTGAAAAAGTAGAAAAAAAGAATGCTCAGCATTTAATTCTGCATTGTTTATATTGCCTAGCATGCTAGGGAGGATTGAATTCTATTTCAGCAGCCTAGATAGAATTCAAGAAATACGAACATGCAAAAGGGAAGTATTAACTTTAAGAACATTCTGGGATGGGTGATCAATATATGAGCTGTGAAAAGCCTTGTGCATCCATCTATAAGGGAGAACTCTAATTTTTGTATATAATTATTCCTTTGGCTTATTTGAAAATAAATACAAGATAATTTCTCTGGTAGGTTTTGACATGCAATAGAATATAAACAAGATTTCTTACCATGTTGAGCCTGTAGTTCAAACAGGTAATTGGACATGCCTAAAAATCTATAAATGCTGCATTAGGGAAAAGTAATCAAAAGTAAATGTTGATGTGCAGTTATGAAAGACGATTTAGGTATCTTATGACTTGAAATAAACAAAATCTACACATTCCTAAAAATATTGTACTTGTTACATACATTCAAAAGTTGCATATTCTCTCCAAATTTTTTAAAAGAATTAAGATACTAAAAAAAATCTGGATTTATTATTGTTTTAAAACAAGTTTATTACCATAATTAGGAACACAACTAAAAACAAAAAGATAAATCAAGTATGGGAACACAGGTGTATTTTCCCAGCATTTTGGAGGGTAAGACAGGAGCTCCTTAATTTCTAAGTCAGCCTGGCTACAAAGTACAACCCTATCTCTCAAACCTTTCTACATGCAAACAAGATAAAGGTAAATGGAAAATTGTTCCTGTGCTCAAATATTTTTTAGAATATGTTCAGTGTAAACTAAAATTTATTATAGAGGTTCACATAAGTGACAACACTATTAAGAATAATTTACATTTAGATTTTGGAAAGATGTTTGCACAGTGGTTATCAGGAGGCCTCTGTTTACTTTGTATTTCACATGTAAAAAAGGAGTAAAAAGAAAGGGAAAAATGTGATATTTGTGGCTATAATTCTGTCATCTAATCACATGGATAGCTGCCAATTCTTATTAGTATCTTGACATTTTATTGCTATAAAGTTATCATGAAGACTTCTAATGTGAGGCAGATGTGCATTCTTAGAGCTGAGCCTTTTATTGTGAGCATCCATTAAATGTTTGGTCCTTTGCTCCTTTTAACAACAAAACTTTCAGTCAACTAAACCAGATGTTGGTGAGAATACAAATTATAGATTAGGCCCTGAGAGGTTAACAGTTTCCTATTTGTGATACAATTGAAAAGCCAGAGAAAACAAAGAGGATAAATGTGTGTAAAACTCTTTCATATTAACTTCTACACCAGGTAACTCTGACATGTCAAGCTCTTTCTATTTAGACATTACTCAATAGAAGTGCAATAGATTCTTATTACCACAATGTACTTCTCCTGTTGTTCAACAGAACCTGTTAACCTTTCAATTGGTACAAAATTAAATGCTTAGCCTAGAAACCTATAACTAGAAAAGAAAAAGAAAAACTGTTATTTGCTGTAGCAAGATTCATCTAAAGGCTGAAAATGCCCAGTCATTATTCTCAGGCTTATGAGGGGATAAGATATGGAAAATGTCACCATGATATTTTGCTCCTGTTTCAGATGGTTGGAAAACCACAAACTTAGTCTTAATCTAATATATAATAAATACTTTGAACACACAATAATGGATTTATAACATGATACTATTTTCTAAAAAAGTCACTGATATAATTCCTAGGGGAGAAATGTCAATTTTCAACCATTTGTGCTAATGTTAAACTTGAACACCACAAATTAATACATCCAAGTACAATAAAGTACAATTACTCTTTTTTACATGTCAATGTTGCAGGAAATATTAAAAAGGCACGGCAAATTCCTGTGCTTGTTCTGCTGCTCTCTGGCCTGGAGCCTTCCTGCCACCTCTGCCTCTAGACTAGCCTCAGCAGCAACCGATAATGATCTTCCCAGCTCTGGTTTGTTTGTCTCATAGCCCCTGAACCTTCTCAGTCATAAACCACTGTGGTCGGCAGTCGCACATTCCAGTAACTCAGTGAAACAAAACTCTAGAAGCTTATCATTAAACAGTCAGATTTATCAATCAATAAATTCTCAATTCACAGGCTGGCCACACAATTACATTGATACAAGCTGCCCACCGAAATTAGACAAGTTACCCCAACTATTCTATCTCTGTATGATAACATATCTACCTGTTGCCATTCAAAGCCACACTGGTTCTGAATCATCCTGTCTGTCTGTCTCCATCTTGCTTCCTTCCCTTGTGAAGCTCTCTGTCCCTGCCACTCTTAGCTCTGCCTCCCCTTTCCCTATATAATCACAGGCCTCCTGCTGTACTAATAATTAAATAGCTTTGACAGGGAAAGTCCTACCACATGTTAAAGTAATGGTCCTCAACTTTTATAAGGCAGTGACCATTTAAAATAGTCTGTTGTGTTGTAGTGATCCCCAATCATAAAATTGTTTTTTTTTTTTTGCTACTTCATAATAATAATTTTGCTACTTTTATGAATCATAATGTACTTATTTTGGAGACAGAGGTTTGCCGAAATGATTGTGACCTGCAGGTTGAGAAACATTGTTCTAAAATAAAAGAAACACAAACCCAACCCAACCAAACCAAACCAAATCCAGTTCCAGAAAGTAATAACGACGTGTACATATTTCCAAAGTAGGAGAATGTAACCCATATGTCCATGATTCAAAGATTAGAAAGCTACAATTTTTAAGAAGTGGTAAGAAGGAGCCATGATACAGTCTGACTGTACAAATCTGGTCCAGTGAGGTCACAGAGGGAAGTGGGAGGGAGGTCAAACTGAAGAGGTTGGAGGACATTTTCCAGAAAAAGTACTCTGTTTCAGATTTGGAGGTCTGCATGAGTATCCATTTCTTGAGTGGCATCATTATGAATGAGGTGGTAGATAGGGCTCGATTGATCTCAGTGACTTACATGAGTATAGAATGCTTGAGTGTTATGCTGGGCAGTTTTTATTTGCTAAAATGTGTTTACATTTCAGTGCAAGGACATCCTGAAAAATTTTAATTCAGAAGGGGAGCTGAATCATACAGAGACTATTTCCAGAGCATATAATAAATATTTTGATTATTGGAAGACATAACTTAAAACATCTAACTTCAGGATGTTTTATTGCTGTAAGCTGAAAATAGGAAACATATTAGACTTTCATATAAAATGAGCTTTATTTCTCCTCATTGCTTTGTAAAAGAAATAACCATATCTGGATCATCACAGACAACATCATATACAAATAGCTAATTATTCAGTAAAAATCCTGTAAATGAAAGAGGTTTAGTATCCTCTTTCATTTTCTATAGTTAGTAAAATGTATCCCTACTGCTCAGGGATCATCACCAAAGACAAGTCATAAGGACTGTAAGAACCAGAGGTGGGAAGTGTTGGTATCAGGACCTCTGAAACCTGTGACATCACATAGGCGACAGCGTGACCTTCACACCTATTGCCAAGGCAACAGACACCACATTCCCAGAATCCACTTGGCTCACCTCTCACCTTTACCTATGGCTACAAGTCACCATCCATACATAACAAGGCCCCTCTGCTCTCTTTCTCTCTCTTCCCCCCTTCTGTTTCCACTTCCGCCTTGCCCTTTTCTCTCTCAATAAGCCTCATGTGGAACTGTTTGGCCTGGGGTGGTCTTGGTCCCACCATCAATAGTATTTGGGACGAAATTATTAGACTGGATGAGTTTAAGAGAAAAGCAAGGGAGACCAAGGGACTGACTGAAGTTGTCATCATAGTTTTGAAGATGGCAGAGTTATATTTGAGATGGACTGTGAAGAATTTGGTACCTTATGTAAGGAATGTTCTCAATGAAATACCACTCAGCAGATGGATGTCAAAATCAAACTGGTAACAATTAAGTGAATTGATCCTTGGAAAAACAATGGAATTTTGATGCTCAACTGAGGAATGCTGAGGCAAGGACTAAGAATACAATAAATTCTCTCAGGAAATTAGAGAAGTCTATGTTTTATTGCATATTTGTATAACTAATATATGTTTTAAAGTTTTTATTTAAAAATTTTCATATTATATATTTTGATCATGTTCTAGGACTGAAACCCTCCCATTCTCTACCCTCACACCCAACTTCTCTACCCATTCAAAACATCTCTCTCTCTCTCTCTCTCTCTCTCTCTCTCTCTCTCTCTCTCTCTCTCTCTCTCTCTCTCTCTCCCTCTCTCTCTCTCTCTCTTTCTCTCTCAGAAAAATAAAAAGCATACTTTCTTGGGGTTAGCCTTAGCCACCACCTTCAGCTTTTATGATCTTTCTACAATCTTTTCCATTCATAGCATTGAATAAAGGAATTTGAGAAAGACATCCAATTTAGGGATGAGTACTTCAAGGTTTCTAACTCTATGCATTGTTCAGTTGTAAATATTTATGTTAATTAACACCTACCAAGAGAAGAGACATCTGTGGTGATGACTGAATAATTATTTGCTCTCTGGGCACAGCAATATGTTACTGGGATAATTTTTATTGCTATGCCCCTTTAGCAGAACAAGAGTACTAAACTCTGCCCTATGTTCATGACCTATCTAGTCTCAGGTTCTTGAACCTTGAGTGTGTCTTAAATCTAATTGTTAAAAAGGTAATTGGTTATTATCATAACATGTATGCCACTTGCAGGAATGTTCTGCTGTAGGCTTCAAGGTTTGTAGCTGAGTGATATTGAGAGTTACCTCTCTCCTTTGCTAGTGTGCAGAGTATATTCCAATACTACACAATAGTCAGTATGGGTGAAGCTTCTAGTTGATCACCAGCTCAATTTCCTATGTCAGCTGACATGAGTAAAGTTTTCCTTATTTTGCTGTGGAAAGTAGTCAATAACTTTGGTAATAACTTGTTTTGCAATTAAATGGACTAGAAACAGTCATCCCAAATAAGGTAGCCCAGACCTAAAAGAGACATATATTGTCTGTTTTCTCTTATGTCTGGATGCTAGATTTTCAGCTTTAAATACGTGTGTTTCAATCTGAATAATCACAAAGCTTAGATTGCTAGCAAGATACTAGGAAGTAGACAGAGATCTGCCAAAGTAGGGGGTATGCAGTATGGTATGGTATAATATAGAATAGTATAGTACAGTACAGTATAGTATGTAATGCTAGTAGGGGATAAAGGCAAAACTAGAACAGTGAGATTAAATGCTCACGGAGATGGGATGCAAAGTAAATGAAGACATTTGAGGAATGACCATTGCTACTAACAACCTTTGAAAGCCTTGTCAAAACTATAGAAACTTAAAATGTAAAGCTTCCCAAGATGTATACATATATAGGAGAAATTTAAATAGAGTCATATAATGGAAGAGACACTGTCACGATTTAATATCTCAAATAAACCTTCCTGTGTCAGACAGAGGATATACCTTGCTGAGTGGTAACCTAAGGGGTCCTATAGACATCCCCGAAAAGCACAGGCTATCGTTAAAACTACATTTCTAACAGTTCCTCATGTGTATTGCAGGGATAGTATAAGAAAATTCTAGAGACTGGATTTATTTAAATTACAGAACTCTATTTTTCTATGGTTCTTTAGGCTAAAAATTGAAATTGAAGTTTTCAGCAGGATTAGCTCTATCTGGTTTCTGAGCCAGATTGTCACCTCCTTGTTATGAGACAACATGGTATTTTGTGGTCTGCCTGTCTGTCTGTCTGTCTATCTATGTATCTATGTATCTATGTATGTATGCATGCATGTATGTATGTATGTATGTATGTATGTATCTATCTATCTATCTATCTATCTATCTATCTATCTATCTATCTATCTATCTATCTTTCTACCTATCTATCCATCTATCTTATATTACTAAATGACTTCATATAAATATGCAATGCTTGCATCACTTTGGTTTAGGAATGAAACTAACAGCTTCACTCTCACTAAGCTATGCCCTTAAAGGTATATATAAACAGAGTAACTGCGAAGAGTTAAGTCTTCAACATCTGGATTTGAAAGACTACAATTCAACACAGAGATCCATGTTATACAGATGTTGCCTCTCTTGCACTACATATTGAGAACCTTTGATGTATATTTCTAAAGTAAAGCTAAAATATTGCTATGAATTCATGAGAATGATTAGGATAATTAATGAACAATATCAGTGAAGAAAAATCAAGATGAGTTTTGGCTGTAAATGTTCCCAAGATGAGGGGATGAGTTGGCATCAGAAAACTTGCAATTTCTCTCACTTTTCACAGACTTTGAATTAATGGAGTTAGTATCCCCTAGAAGCACTGTTTACTGGAAACTAGGCATTTTAAATTAATGTCATCTTTGGTGGATAGTTTCTTCATCTAGCAGTATTCTGTAGTCTAAAAGAAATGTATGATTATTGGGTAGTAAACTTTCTAGGATCATGTAGGGTTTGATTAGAAGGATTATAAGTATTAAAGTTATTTATTCCATGGAGTAGTTCAGGATAATTGGGCAGGAGCTTCAAGTACCTTTGTTAATTACTAATAAAATCCATGTTTATATTATTTTTTAAACTGGTCATGCTTTGAAATTGTGAGTCATTAAGAATTATCAGTGAGCCGGGCAGTGGTGGTGCACACCTTTAATCCCAGCACTTGGGAGGCAGAGGCAGGCAGATTTCTGAGTTCAAGGCCAGCCTGGTATACAGAGTAAGTCCCAGGACAGCCAGGGCTATACAGAGAAACCCTATCTCAAAAAACAACAAAACAACAAAAAAGAATTATCAGTGAATGCAATGCAGGAGTTCTCATTTCAACAGTCTGCCATGTTGTACTCTGTGTAGGGTCCTAGTTTTAAAAACATGCATCAAATTAGTATAAAAAGAACTACTGGTCTCTTGTTTTACTATGTGGTTAAAGAAGAAAGTGGAGTGATTTCTTTGTCAGTTTATATGGTTTTTTTTAATCCAACATGTATTCCTAGAGGAGAATTCTCTGGATACCTAGCTCCTCGTTTCCCTAATGGCTATAATACATATTAATATACCCGAATATAAGTCAGAGCTTGGAACACAGTTCTTGATCAATGAGCCCTGAGAAGAGACAGGCATTTCATAGGATGGATTTGTGAAACTTGTAAATCTTAAGAAATAGTCAGAATTAATTTACTCTCTGAAATGTTTGGAATTGCATGAATGTATACATGGACACATGTGTATGTTTGTCCTTTGAAGGAAGACTTGGATGAAAAAAACTAGATACCACCCAAATCAGAACTTTTAAGTCTTAGATATTAAATATTTTACCCCTCTCTTCATCATACATTTTAGAAATTGTAAATAATTTTAGCATCTGAGGACTCATTAGTCTTTCCCAGATGTACTGATTCATCAGTTTTTTTACAATATGTTTCATTATTTAACCAGTGTGAAAAAATTACTAATTGAATTTCAGTAATTATCTTAGTTACTGAGTCATTTCTAAAGTTTTCTTGTATTCCAATTATATTGACTACATTTTTGTTGCTGTTGCTGTGGTTAAATTCCATGATAGCACCAACTTTAAGGACGAAGGACTCATTTAGGCTTGGAGAGATCAAGAAAACAGTCCATTATGGCATGGGAAATCCTGCTGCCGGGACTCAAGGTGGGTGGTCACACTGCACCTGCCACAGACAATTATAATGTTAGTTATGTTGAATTAGAGTCTAATCCTATGACACCATTAATTTAATATTTTAGTGTCCTATCCTTATTTAAATTTTTAAAATTATTTCTTTTACTTATGAGAGTATAATATTATTACATCATTTCCCCTTTCCTTTTCTACTTCCAAATCCTCCTTACTCTCTTTCAAATTCATTCTCCCCTTTTTCATTAACTCTTGGTACATACATATTAAGTAATAGTCTGTCCATTCTATATAATGCTACTTGTATGTATGCTTTCAGGGATAACCATTTGGAGTTAGATAACCAAGTGGTGAACTCTTCTCTGGAAAAGAATATTTCTCCTACTCTCACTATTCCTTAGTTGCTTCTTTATTTAGAGTTGAGGTTTTGTAGTCTTTTCCCATCTACTGCTGTGTGTCTATTATTGTTTTCTGTGGTAGTCTGAATAAGAGTGATCCATATAGATTCATATATTTTAATGCTTGATCATCAGGGAGTGGCATTAGTTGAAAGGGATTAGAAGATGTGGCCTTTTTTGGAGAAAGTGTGTCCCTAAGCTGGGCTTTGACTTTTCAAACGCCTAAACCAGATTCAGTGTGTCTCTCTTTCTACTACTTGCAGATCTGGATGTAGGACTCTCGGCTGCTTCTCCAGCACCATGTCTACCTGCATGCTGCCATGAGCCTTGCTAGGATGACAATGGATTAAAACTCTGAAACTGTAAATAGGCCCCAATGAAATGTTTTCCTTTATCAGAGTACCATGGCCATTGTGTCTTTACACAGCAATAAAACAATAATTAAGATATTGTCCTTCTTTTGTTTATATTAGGCAGTCATGTTGATGAGATTTTAAGACTATTGCTTCTAACATTACTAGCAGACACAGTCTCACAATAGCTCACAGATTCTTTGACCTTCTAAATGTTTCTACCCCCTCCTTCATAATGTTTACAAAGCTTTGTGAACAGAAGTTGTGTTGTAGATGTTTAGGTTAGAACTGGGCTCCACATTCTGCATTTTTATTGGTTGTGGTTTTCAGTGATGTTTGTTGTCAGTTGTAAAGAGAAATTTCCATATGGAACAAGGAGGAATATACTTATCTGTCGTTATACTGGCAAATATTTAGATTACAGTTAGGGATCATGCTGGTTTAGTTAAGAGGTTACCGTACATTTTTTTTTGTAAGATAAATGACTTCACTTGCCCTATTTTCTAGGTTTCTAGGTTGCCTAGTTTCTAGGTTTCTACTACCAGGTATGTTTTTCTGTTTGTTAAGTGGTCTTAACTCCAAATAGAGAGCTGTTGCTCACCACAAAGGTATGCGTTCCACCACTGTACCCTTGGTTCCATTGTGTTGTGATGGCCATTGCTATAATTCATAGGTGTCAGAGCTGAGTAGGACTTTTTGTTGCTTTCCTCCTTTAGAAACTTGCAGGGTTCCCTCTGATATCATGAAAACTAGTCTTCAGGGAGGAAGCTTTCATGGTAGATTTATCTCAAGGGTCTCTGAGCCTTGCATTTGAAGTTCATGGTGTCAGAATTTGATACATGCATCTAACATGTTTTATTAAAACCTCCATAAATCCCTCCCCTCCCTCTTCTCCCCTATCCTTCCCACCACTTCCCATCCCAACTTAAATATGTCCCTGTGATCTTTGTCTTTTGTCAACTTTTATTCATAATGTTGTGTAACCATGTTTTCAAAGGATGCCAAGGATATGAAATGTCCTGAGTGAAGAGGTAAAGGGCTAGGTAATGCAGACTGACTTCTACCTAGTACATTGAGAACTGAAGGGAAATGTAGTTTTAAATTTTTCCTCAAATTTAGAAAAAAAAAATAAACTTGAACCTGGAGGAATGCAGGCATGGGCTTGGATAAGAAGCACACATGTTCCCCAATTCTGAGCCAGCTCTGAGTCTGGATGGCTGTACAGGCAGTGTCTGTGTTTCTTCTTTGTTTATTCTGAATCTTTCTGCATCCTTTGAAATGTAAGGAAAAAAGTAACACAATATGTCCAACTTAACAATTTTATTTTATGTATTTGAGATTAGTCTGAAGTCTCTTTTAAATATAAGCTGGTTCTCCATTCAGATTATTTTTCCATTAGCTGTATTACTGGAAGCAAATCTGTAAGATGCTAATGCAAAGTTTAACACCATTACATTGTTTTGTTCTGGAATATTCATTTTGATGAAATTACTTCCTTTACGATTTTCTATTATAACATTCTGAAGAACGCTAAGAAAGGAAGAAGGCTTATGCAAGGTTTTAGTTCAATAAACTTTTAAAGCTATTTTGTTTATATGTAAGCTATTTCAAAATCTTATTAAAATGGATTGGAATATGTCTGATAGACCTATATTTTAAAAAACATAATTTAATATATATATATATATATATACATATATACATTAAGCAGATTAATGGAGAATAAAATTGTTACTATAAATTGTTACTATATAAATAAAAAGCAAGATGACACACAGGTACAAGTCTACAAGGTTAGTCATTCAAGCTGAAAAAAAAGGAGAAAAGAATAAAACTACCTCATGCAACATATTCAAGTTTATGGAATGAGTTTTATTTTTTCCATTAACAGTCTGAAGCCTAATTTCTTTTGGAAGAGCATAAGAAACAATTGCACATTGTGTTTCCACATTTAAACAAGAAGGCTGAGGGATATCTCAGTAGGCAAAGTACTTACCGCAGGAGCATAAAGGCTTAAGTTTAGACTCCCAGAATCCTTGTAAAATCCAAGCAGTGTGTCTCATCTCATATCTATAAATAGCCCTATCGGTGGTGAGCTATAAAGCCTAGAAGATCCAGCTTGCTAGCTAGCCAGGTGATCCACAAGACCAGTTCTAGGTTCAATGGGAGAGCCTACAGTGGGAAGATCAGGGAGGAAATGAGTAAGGCGAAACAATGATCAGAGTATATTTTGTGAAAATATCTATTTTTTTCAATTTTGGGAAAAGTTGGTGAGTGATAGAAGAAGACACCAGACATTGACTTCTGGTTTCCACATGCACATAAACAGAAGTGAGCACATGTGTACATGCATGCACACACACACTAAATGCAAATGTGCAGTCTAGATTAGCTAACTGTTAAGTGGATC
The DNA here is from genome assembly GCF_947179515.1 of Apodemus sylvaticus. Lineage (NCBI taxonomy): Eukaryota > Metazoa > Chordata > Mammalia > Rodentia > Muridae > Apodemus > Apodemus sylvaticus. The sequence continues at coordinate 32,919,495 of NC_067486.1, read as the reverse complement.
AGTAATTAGTGTTCCTTAGCAAACCTTGTGTTATCTCAAAATTGAAATTCAAAACTTCTGAATTTGTTTCCTGTACTGTGTCAAGTTTTGTGTGTCAACTTGACACAGGTTGTAGCTATCACAGAGAAAGGAGCTTCAGGTGAGGAAATACCTCAATTAGATCTAGCTGTAAGGCATTTTCTCAATTAGTGATCAAGGCAGAGCCCCTTGTAGATGGGACCATCTCTGTCCTGGTAGTCTTGGGTTTTATAAGAAAGCAAGTTGAGCAAGCCAGGGGAAACAAGCCAGTAAGAAACATTACTCCATGACTTCTGCATCAGCTCCTGCTTCCCTGACCTGTTCAGTTCCAGTCCCAACTCCTTTGGTGATGAACAGCAGTGTTAAAGTGTAAGCTGAATAAACCATTTCTTCCCCAACATGCTTCTTGGTCATGATATTTATGTAGAAATAGAAACCCTGATTAAGACATTTCCCATATTTATTATTTTATGTATATATCAAATAAACATTGTTTTCTTTTTGCTATGATGAAGGGCATATTATGCAAAATGATTCAAAAATCCAGAATCCCAAGTAATTGAGGCTGTATAAGAAATGTGATTGAGAGAGGAGTGTCTGTGTGACATTACACTCCCTAAAGTCTCCCTGTAGCCTAAGGGTGTTTATGAGCTCATGTTTTCTTTATCTATAGTTTTATTGACAAATCCATATCTGAATTTTTATTTGGAATCTTTAGATTTTTAAATTCCCAACTAGTTTGATAAAAATAAAAAGTGCAGACACTAGGATCTATAGAGACTGCACAATTAAAGCTCATCCAATTTTGGAAGATTAAGAGTGTACATATTATTAACTAAAGTTTACTTTTAGTTTAGATAGTTCTTAATCTTAGAATGCCTTCCTAGCGTATGCCCTGGTGGTAATAAAGACAGGTACACACATTTCTATTGTCTGTTCTTATTTAATGATGCCCAGGCTTTCTCTCAGTGTAATAGAAATGTCTCCTTCTGTGCAGTTTCAACCCACAATATAACACTAAAGTTATTTGTCTGGAACTACAGGTAGCTTATAAGTTCTAAAATCTTCAGTAACTTGTTGCTTCTGGAATTAATGAAAATCTCCATGGGAGAACAAGGAAGGTCTTGAGTGACTTGTTTCTACTTTCTTTGTTTCTTTCTTTCTTTGTTTCTTTCTTCCTTTGTTTCTTTGTTTCTTTATTTCTTTGTTTCTTTCTTTGTTTCTTTGTTTCTTTCTTTCTTTCTTTCTTGTTTTCATAGTACTTTCAAACACACTTGGCATGTAGATTTCCCCCCCACCCCCACCCCCCCCCACCCCCGCTTGCTTGTTTGTGTGTTCATTTGTTTGTTTGCTTTATCAGACTTAGAAAAACGATTTGTCTTGATCACAGAGTTCTTTTCTCATGGGATACTTTTAGAATTCTCATCTGTCTCATTCTGAGTCATTTCTGTGAGGAGTCATTCAGGAAATGCTAAGGCTAGTAAAGGTGGGCCACCTTTTTGCATGGTTTAAGATGGGTGAGCTCTGAGGCAAGATCCTAAAGAGACTTCAGCTCAGGATTGTTTCTTGCAGCTATGTCTTTTCTGTAATTATTAAGTTAATATATTAACCCCTGGACATTAGCCCATCCCATTGAGCAGATTTCCCAAAGGCTGACATAAAGATGAACTTTCATGAATTAATGTTGTTTAGATGAATTAGTGATTTTATAGAATTCCTGATTTGATTCACATAATCTCATAGAGAAAGTGTGAAGAAATGGCCTTAGTTATTTGACCAGAAAGATGTAATAAAGTTAGAATTAAGAATAGAATTTTCCCAGTCCTAATAGTGGTAAGCAAAGGCTGCATAATAAGGAATGCAATGAGCCTTCATAATTACATTAAAAAGAGAAATAGGCTTGAGAAAAAATTTGTGTTCAAGGAAAAGGATTCAAGTTCCAGGATTAAGCCATGGTATGCACTATGATAAGGCAAGGCCATGGGAAACTGTTGCTTTGAATTTATAATGAGTATATTAGAATGAAACCCTACTTTGAACGTCATATTATCATCATTTTATAACTTCCATTTTGTGTGACATTTACCTATGAGGTAATTTTATAAAGAACTTTTGTCGTGAAGAAGGTATAACAAAAGAAATAAAGATGGTGTGGTATCTTGGGGAGCTCTCTCCCATCCATCCATCCATCCATCCATCCATCCATCCATCCATTTAGACATCCAAATAAATAAGTGTATTTGTTTATATGTATGTAGGTAGGTATATGGGTATGTATATAAGTGTGCATAAATACTTGTGTAGTTCATTGAGACAGACATTTGGGCCTATCCAGAGTGTGAATGTATGACTATATATATGTCTGTGCATATTTGCCTGTTTAAAATATCTTAATTCTTTTTCTTTCCTTCCTCTCCGGTTCACTAAGATTTAATCATCTTGGCCAGTGAAGGGCTCCTGACTGCCTGGCCAGAGAAGGGAGGGCTAGCAATAAACATAAATACCCTACACACACACTCCAGCTTTCAAGTTTCCTCGAGGCTAGGTGCCTCCTCTCCCACTGAAGCCAGACAAGGTAGCCCAGCTACTAAAACACTTCCCAAGTACAGGCAACAGCTTTTGGGAGATCCTTCATCCCACTTGTTTGGGACCCATATAAAGACCAAGCTGCACTTTACCTACTTATGTGTAGGGAGGCCTTGGTCCAGCCCCTGTATGTTTCTTAGTTGGTGGTTCAGACTCTGAAAGCCCCAATGGTTTGGGTTAATTGACTCTGTTTGTCTTCCTGTGGAGTTCCTATCCCATTGAGGCCCACAACCCTCCCTCCTATTCTTCCATAATAGTCCTCAAGCTCTATCCACTGTTTGGTTATAGGTGTCTATATCTGTCTAAGCTAGCTGTTGGGTGGAGCATCTCAGAGGACAATATGCTCCTGTCTACAAGCATAGCAGAGGTTCATTAATAGTGTTAATAGTGTTAACGATTCCTGCTTGCCCATAGGATGCGTCTTAAGTTGGTCCAGTTATTAGTTGGCTATTCCCTCATTCTCTACTCCTCGCTCCTTGCCTGCATTTCTTGTAGACAGGACAAATTTGAATTTGAAAGTGTTGTGCGTGGGTTGGTGTCTCTATTGTTTCATTGACTACGGGAGGTGGCCCCTTCAGGTTCCATATCCCCAATGTAGTGAGTCACAGATAAGGTCACCCTCATTGATTCTTGGGCACCTCCTTTATTCCAAGTTGGTGTATAGTCCTGGAGATGCCCCACCCACCTCCTTATCAATCTTTCGACCTACTTATGACACTGTATTATACTTCAACCCATTCCAGGTCTAACAGAATCTGGGCACATTTCTTCTGTCTCTCTCAATCTCTCTCTCTCTCTCTCTCTCTCTCTCTCTCTTTAGAAATTTGAAATACCTTTCTTGATTGGTTTATTATTAAATAGTTAGCATTGTTTTGACCATTCTCTAGCAGTAAATTGTACTCTATCATTAAAGTGTCCTACAATTATAATATGACCTTTTAAATCAACTATATATATATATATATATATATATATATATATATATAAAGATTGCAATTATAGTTCATTTTCATATTTTCATCAGCATGCCAAGTATTTTCCTAATGAAAAATTTAAAAAAAGTTTTGATTTTGTAATCCTCCCAATCAAGGGCAAAGAGATTATCTACCATTAATTAAAATACAGATTTAACTAAAACTTAAAATTAATGACAGGTATATTGACATAATTAATATGCAAGTATTTCAAATACTAAACTAGATATTATTTCTCTATGCCAAGAAAATGCTTGTATCAAGAACGTGAATTTCTTTAAATATCTAAAATACATCTTTATAAATGTACATAAATTTTATTACATTTTCAGGATTTATATAATACGGAGGGCAGTTTAAAAAGACAAAGTTGATTGGTTTAAGAATTAATAGAATAGCCAGGCAAAGGTGGCACACGCCTTTAATCCTAGCACTTGGGAGGCAGAGGCAGGCAGATTTCTGAGTTCCAGGCCTGGTCTACAGAGTGAGTTTCAGGATAGCCAGGGATAGACAGAGAAACCCTGTCTGGAAAGAAAACAAAACAAAAAAGAAACAAACAAAAAAGCCGGGCAGTGATAGTGCATGCCTGTAATCTCAGCACTCTGGGAGGCAGAGGCAGGTGGATTTCTGAGTTCAAGGCCAGCATGGTCTACAGAGTGAGTTCTAGGACAGCCAGGGCTATACAGAGAAACCCTATCTCGAAAAAAACCAAATCTAAAAAAACCAAAAAAAAAAAAAAAAAAAAGAATTAATAGAATGAAAGTCTCTTGAAGACCTGTGGAATAAATATGACCTAGAATTATTATTATGACACTGAGCCACCAACCAAGCAGCATACATCAGCTGATAAATATACTGCCTGGTCTGGCCTCAGTGAGAGAAGATGCACCTAACCCTTAAGAGACTTGAGGCCCACATCCTTGCCAACACCTGCTGTCTCCTGAGATTTTGACCTTAGCCATTCTGACTGGTGTGAGGTGAAATCTCAGGGTTGCTTTAATTTGCATTTCCCTAATGGCTAATGATGTTGAGCATTTCTTAAGGTGCTTCTGGGCCATCTGAATTTCTTCAGGTGAAAATTCTTTGTTTAGGTCTGTACCCCATTTTTTTAATAGGATGTGGAAAAGGAGGAACACTCCTTCACTGCTGGTGGGATTGAAAGATGGTACAACCACTATGGAAATCAGTCTGGCAGTTCCTAAGAAAACTGGGCATGACACTTCCGAAGGACCCTGCTATACCTCTCCTGGGCATATACCCAGAGGATTCCCCAGCATGCAATAAGGACACATGCTCCACTATATTCATAGCATCCTTATTTATAATAGCTAGAAGCTGAAAAGAAACCAGATATCCCTCAAGGGAGGATGGATACAGAAAATGTATATATACACAATGGAATACTATTCAGCAATTAAAAACAATGAATTCATGAATTTTTTAGGCAAATGGATGGAACTGGAAAATATCATCCTAAGCAAGGTAACACAATCACAAAAGAATACACATGGAATACAATCATTGATAAGTGGATACTGAAGCTCTGAATACTGAAGATACAATTAGCATATCAATTGATTCCCATGAAGAAGGAAGAAGAGGGCCCTAATCCTGGAAAGGCTTGATCCAGCATTGTAGGGGAGTACCAGGACAGAGAAAAGGAAGGGGGGAAAGATAGGAGAATGGATGGAGAGAAGAGGACTTACGGGACATATGGGGTGGGGGGACTGGAAAAGGGGAAAGCTTTTAGAATGTAAACAAAAAATATAAAAAATAAAAAAATATATATGGAGACTTGAAAAAAAAAAGAGAGCGAGACTTGAGTCCCCAGGGAGTGGGGAGGTCTGGTGGGGGATGGGAACATCCTCTTGGAGATGGGGGAGGAGGAATGGGATGAGGAACTGTCAGAGGGCAGTCCAGGAGGGGGTATAATGACTGGACTGTAAAAAATGGTTAAAGATAATAAAAAAATTATTTTTTCAAGAATGAAAACAACAAATGACAATATTCGTAAGAAATTTATATTCCATTTTTAAAATCTGAAAAAAATATTTTATTTTATTTTAATTATTTACATTCTACATGTTGCTCCCATCCTGGTTCCTCCCTCCCCTGAGTTCATTATCTCCTCTTGCTCCTCCCACCCCAACCCCACCTCTGAGAGGGTGCTCCCCCACCTGCTCCCCCACCTCCCTTTCTTTTTTTTTGTTTTTTTTCTTGATATATTTTTTATTTATATTTCAAATGATTTCCCCTTTTCTGGGTCCCCACTCCCTGCAAGTCCCATAAGCCCTCTTCCCTCCCTCTGCTCCTCCATCTACCCCTTCCCACTTCCCTGTTCTGGAATTCCCCTATACTCTTGCACTGAGTCTTTCCAGAACCAAGGGCCACTCCTCCATTCTTTTTGGACATCATTTAATTTGTGGATTATGTCTTGGGTATTCAAACTTTCTAGGCTAATATCCACTTATCAGTGAGTGCATACCATGATTGACCTTTTGAGATTGGGTTACCTCACTTAGAATGATGTTCTCCAGCTCCATCCATTTGTCTAAGAAGTTCATGAATTCATTGTTTCTAATGGCTGAATAGTAGTACTCCATTGTGTAAATATACCACATTTTTTGTATCCATTCCTCCGTTGAAGGACACCTGGGTTCTTTCCAGCTTCTGGCTACTACAAATAGGGCTGCTATGAACATAGTGGAGCATGTGTCCTTATTGCATGCTGAAGAATCCTCTGGATATATGCCCAGGAGTGGTATACCAGGGTTCTCAGGAAGTGTCATGCCCAGTTTTCTGAGGAACCACCGAACTGATTTCCAAAGTGGTTGCACCATCTTGCAATCCCACCAGCAGTGGAGGAGTGTTCCTCTTTCTCCACATCCACCTGCTGCCTCCTGAGATTTTGACCTTAGCCATTCTGACTGGTGTGAGGTGAAATCTCAGGGTTGTTTTGATTTGCATTTCCCTAATGATTAATGATGTTGAACATTTCTTAAGGTGTTTCTCAGCTCTCCGAAGTTCTTCATGTGAAAATTCTTTGTTTAGCTCCGTACCCCACTTTTTAATGGGGTTATTTGGTTCTCTGGGTTCTACTTTCTTTGTATATATTAGATATTAACCCTCTGTTGGATTTAGGGTTGGTGAAGATCCTTTCCCAATCTGTTGGTTGATGTTTTGTCCTTTTGACAGTGTCCTTTGCCTTACAGAAACTTTGTAGTTTTATGAGGTCCCATTTGTCATTTCTTGATCTTAGAGCATAAACTATTGGTGTTCTATTCAGGAACTTTTCCCCTGTGCCCATGTCCTCCAGGGTCTTCCCCAGTTTCTTTTTGATTAGTTTCAGTGTGTCAGGTTTTATGTGGCGGTCCTTGATCCATTTGGAGTTGAGCTTAGTACAAGGAGATAAGAATGGATCGATTCGTATTCTTCTGCATGCTGACCTCCAATTGAACCAGCACCATTTGTTGAAAAGACTATCTTTTTTCCACCGGATGCTTTCAGCTCCTTTGTCAAAGATTAAGTGACCATAGGTGTGTTAGTTCATTTCTGGGTCTTCAACCCTATTCCATTGATCCGCTTGCCTGATATTGTACCAATACCATGCAGTTTTTATCACTATTGCTCTGTAGTAAAGTTTAAAGTCTGGTATACTGAATCCCCCTGAAGTTCTTTTACTGCTGAGAATAGTTTTAGCTATCCAGGGTTTTTTGTTATTCCAGATGAATTTTAGACTTGCTCTTTCTAGCTCTATGAAGAACTGGGTTGGGATTTTTATGGGGATAGCATTGAATCTGTAGATTGCCTTTGGCAAGATGGCCATTTTAACTATATTAATCCTGCCAATCCACAAGCATAGAAGATTTTTCCATTTTCTGAGATCTTCTTCGATTTCTTTCTTCAGAGATCTGAAGTTCTTGTCCAATAGGTCTTTCACTTGTTTGGTTAGAGTCACTCCAAGATACTTTATGCTGTTTGTAGCTATTGTGAAGGGAGTCATTTCCCTAATTTCTTTCTCAGTCTGCTTATCCTTTGAATATATAAAGGCTACTGATTTGCTTGCATTGATTTTGTAGCCAGCCACTTTGCTGAAGTTGTTTATCAGCTGTTGGAGTCCACTACTCCTTGATATCTCTTAACATCAATGGACTCAATTCCCCAATAAAAAGACATAGACTGACAGACTGGTTATGTAAGCAGGACTGTACATTTTGCTACATACAGGAAACACACCTCAGTGTCAAAGACAAAACCTATCTTAGAGTAAAACGCTGGAAGACAATTCTACAAGCAAATGGTCCCAGGAAACAAGCCGTAGTTGCCATTCTAATTTCAGATAAAATTGACTTTCAACCTAATGTCATCAAAAAAGACATGGAAAGTCACTACTTGCTGGTCAAAGGAAAAATCCAACAAGAAGACCTCTCAATCCTGAACATCTATGCCCCAAATACAAGGGCGCCCTCTTTCATAAAAGAAACTTTACTAAAGCTCAAAGTACACATTGCACCTAACACAATAATTGTGGGTGACTTCAACACTCCACTCTCACCAACGGACTGATCAAGAAAACAGAAACTAAACAGGGAGACAGTGAAACTAATTGAAGCTTTGAACCAATTGGAGTTAACAGATATATATAGAACTTTTCATCCCAAAGCAAAAGAATATACCTTTTTCTCAGTACCTCATGGTACCTTCTCCAAAATAGATCATATAGTTGGCCACAAGACAGACCTCAACAAATATAAGAAGATTGAAATAATCCCATGCCCCCTATCAGATCACTATGGAGTAAAAGTGGTCTTTAGTAACAATAAAAACAACAGAAAGCCCACATACACATGGAAACTGAACAATACTCTACTCAATGATACCTTGGTCAAGGAAGAAATAAAGAAAGAAATCAAAGATTTCTTAGAATTTAATGAAAATGAAGGCACAACATACACAAATCTATGGGACACAATGAAAGCAGTGCTAAGAAGAAAACTCATAGCTTTGAGTGCCTCCAAAAAGAAATTCGAAAGAGCATACACTAGAAGATTAACAGAACAACTGAAAGCCCTGGAACAAGAAGAAGCTAATTCACCCAGGAGGAGAAGAAGACAGGAAATCATCAAACTCAGGGCTGAAATCAATCAAGTAGAAACCAAGAGAACCATACAAAGAATCAACAAAACCAAAAGCTGGTTATTTGAAAAAATCAACAAGATAGATAAACCCTTAGCCAGACTAACCAAAGGGCACAGGGAAAGTATCCAAATTAACAAAATTAGAAATGAAAACGGAGATATTACAACAGAAACCGAGGAAATTAAAAAAAATCATCAGATCCTACTACAAAAACCTGTACTCAACACAACTGGAGAATCTGGAAGAAATGGACATTTTCTTAGACAGATACCAATTACCAAAATTAAACCAGGATCAAATAGACCATCTAAACAGACCCATAACCCCTAAAGAAATAGAAGGGGTCATAGATAGGCTTCTGACCAAAAAAAGCACAGGACCAGACCAAAACCACACAAAGATCTAACTAAGAAAGAGAATTTCAGGCCAGTTTCCCTTATGAATATCGATGCAAAAATACTAAATAAAATTCTTGCCCACCAAATCCAAGAACACATAAAAACGATCATCTACCATGATCAAGTAGGCTTTATCCCGGGAATGCAGGGATGGTTCGATATAAGGAAATCCATAAATGCTATCCACTACATAAACAAACTCAAAGAAAAAAAACCACATGATTATTTCATTAGATGCTGAAAAAGCATTTGACAAAATTCAGCATTCTTTCAAGCTAAATGTCTTGGAGAGAACAGGAATTCAAGGCCCATATCTAAACATAGTAAAAGCAATATACAGCAAACCGGTAGCCAACATCAAACTAAATGGAGAGAAACTTGAAGCAATCCTACTAAAATCAGGGACTAGACAAGGCTACCCCCTCTCTCCATATCTTTTCAATATAGTTCTTGAAGTCCTAGCTAGAGCAATTAGACAACAGAAGGAGGTCAAAGGGATACAAATTAGAAAGGAAGAAGTCAAACTATCACTATTTGCAGATGATATGATAGTATACTTAAGTGACCCTAAAAACCCATCTCACTTTCAACCCCACTTCTGCAGCATCTCTCTTCCCTGGGACATCCAGTTTCCACAGGATTAATTGCTTCCTCTCCCACTGAGGCCAGACGAGACAGTCCTCTTCTACCCATGTGCCAGGGGCCAAGAACTGGCCCAAGTATGCTCCTTGGTTGGTGGCATACTCTCTGGGAGCTCTGAATGTTCTAGTTAATTGACACTGCTGTGGTTCCTATGGGGTTGTCATCTCCCTCAGTTCCTTCAATCCTTTCTCTGACTTCCATATGGGTTCCAGATATGTGGGGGCTGGAAGATTACTCAGAGGGAAAAGGCTTACATTGAAAATGTGAGGGATTAAGTATGGATGCCCAGAAAGCATGCAACAACTGCCTCTAATTATAGCATCTAATCGATATCCCAGCAGTCTTCCCCTGGCAAGATGTGAGACAGAAAAAGACAGCACAGCATTTGAGGAACTACAGCTGACAGTGCCACACATGTACAGTGGCAATCCTACCAACATCTTCACAAACAGGGACACATACACATCACGGTGTGTATATATATTCATACATACATAACTGTAAAGGAAATGTGTTTAATGAGCTACTTTAGGCACATGATGAATGCTGAGTTCCTTTCTGGAGACACAAGGATTAAATAAAATCCTTCAAGTGTACTTACTGTGTGCTAGTTCCATGGAGTAATGAGAAACTCACTTTTAATGTTTCAGATTGTAATTCTACAGCTGCCATTTGTAGTAGCATTTTTACATTTTTAATGTTATTAATTTCATTATCTGAGAGGGTAAGTACAAGTGTCTTATACACTAGGTTATCTCACTTCTACATATCTATCTCTATATATACATACATAACACACATATGTATATACATGTACATGTATGTATGTACATGTAAATATAAATGTATATATATATATATATATATAAATTCATTTTTAAATCCCCTTTCCTCTGCTTTTCCTTTCATCATAGCGAGTATAACCAATTTCTTGATCATGAAGATGCTTATTTCTCTCCTGGCTGATGTGTTCTGGTTGCTTATACGCTTGTGAGGTGTCATATAAAGGAATGCCTAGATAATAAACAAGGGGCAGTGACTTAGTTAGGTAACGCATTATTTCTAGTCACCTACCACTCTTGTCAAGACAAAATTTTGAGTGATGTTGTTGGAATTGCCTCTACCAAGGCCATTTACAGCTACAACTTAGATATTTGAAGATCCCAGTATGCCAAGATGAGAGGTCAGGTTTACCTGGCCTTGACAGATGTTAGGTAAACATTTGAGTTATTAACTTCAACAATATATCAATCTGTAGAGACAGAGAAAACAGAACAATTTCAGGAGATGGCTCGGAACACTCTCAGGAAGTATTGCTTCTCCCCAGGGCTTTTGGAGGCTTAAGTTAATTCACAGGTTTTAATTTAAACCCCAAAGGATTGTACTTCTCTATGCATTAAACCACAGAAAACCCTGAAAATACTGATTTAAATCCAATGTAGCAAAAGTAAATCTTTAAATGTATAACGAAGCAAGAAAACTCAGTTATTCTGTTTCACTTAAAATAAAGTAGAATGCTTCTACATCAAGACTTTCAGTGTTTCAACCAATCAAACATGTAATATGCTCCTGCATTAGCTTTTTTTTTTCCTTTTTTCTGTAACAACAACAAAGAAATCTACTAAAAGCAAGGTAAAAGCAAAAAGGGGTTAGAAGACTGGAGGTAAATTAAGCGTGGAGAGGTAGACTCCTGGATGTGGGAAGGCTTAAGCAAAGTAGGAGAATGTGTGAAGTCTGGGTAGAGGCAAGGTTAATCTAATGAATGGATGTTCAACAACAAAATGTGGATGGAAGCCTTTTATCTCACAGCCAAATTGAACACTGTAAGTGGAGGGGCATGACCATGTTACATAAAGCAAGTAAAGTGTACCAAACTAAGAGTGTAAGCAGGGTTGAAGGAAGGGAGAAGGGAGAGAGGAAACCATATGCAGCATAAACAAAACCAAAGATACCGATTAACACCTTATGGAAATACACTAGGTAGGAAGATAATTACAAAATACAATTGAAAGGGGAAACAGGGAGGCTAATGTATGCCTATTATTCCAGAAGCCCAGCACTTGGTATCTCCTTTGACTTTTGGGCACAGCCTGGTTTACATGACAAGTGCCAGAACAGCTAGATCTCTGTAATGAGACCTTGTCTAAAATGATGAATTGTTTGATGGAGGTATCTTGCATGGGTGGACAATGTCAAAAGACATAGTTTATTAAACAAAATTACAGCCAAGCGGTAGTGGCACACGCCTGTAATCCCAGCACTCTGGGAGGCAGAGGCAGGCAGATTTCTGAGTTCGAGGCCAGCCTGATCTACAGAGTGAGTTCCAGGACAGCCAGGGTTATTCAGAGAAACACTGTCTCGGAAAAAAAAATCCAAAAAACAAACAAACAAACAAACAAACAAAAAGCCAAAATTACAGTGCTAGCATGAAAGTCTTATAACATAGTTACTTATTTGTTAGAAAAGTTTGTACAGACACCAAATAGATAACCCAGGTTATTGCCATTTTTCTTAGCTCCTAACCACAATTATGTGGTAAGGCACATTGACCACAAGACATAAACAATCATGAACAGTTAGTTGGGAAACTGTCTACCTGCCTGATGGTTTCATAGCCCTGGAAGATGCTATGCAGAGTACAGCACTGAACCCTATATTCTACAGAAATATAGACAAGATGGAAGCAGTGGTGGGCAGCAGCATGACTGTTATAAAGTAACCCACTGCTTTCAAATTAAATTGAAGGCTAGGTCCAGAGTAGGGATTTTATCTCTGGTATTATAAACCTGGTCAAAAACCTATGACTGGGGAAATTGTAGTTCTCCATGGGAAAATGCTATTGGTATTTTTATAAATGATCAAGCTGACAAACTTCCATGTAAACATTTACCTTTACACATTGATCAGAGAATCTTTGTTTTATTGTATATAATAAATTATAATTTTGTTATATAAATTATATAATTTTTGTCATACAAATAAATTATGTATACATGATTTGTTCTTATACGTAGGAGCCATTCATATATGTGTACACATATATGTGTACACATCACAGTCATGTTTGTTGCCCATAAAGGCCAGAAATGAAATTTCCAGTGATTGTGAAATCCAGAGTGAGTGCTAGGAACCTATCCAGGTCCCTGCCCCCAAAGCAGCAAGTACTTTTAACTGTTTAGCTACCTCTCCAGGGCTATGTGTTGTGAGAACTCAGGGCAAGTATGGAGGGAATGATAGGTACATATAATTATATATTTTATTTTATACCTGCTTGGCATTTTTTAAAAAGACAAGACTGATCAAAAGTTGTGTTTCTTAGTTGATGCTAAACCATACTAAGATGACAATTTGTTTTACGTATCAGTAGCCTTCCTGTTTTACTAAATATGCCAAAGGGGAAGCAATTCTAGCAGATGCAGCTCTTGTGCAAACTAAGTGATAGCCACTTAGGATATATATTTCTGAGGTTGGAGAATTGGTCCCACTGTTAAGTGTACTACTACACTTGGCTGACACATGAATGTCTGCCTTAGCTTCCAATTTGTGTGTCTCCCAACCAACTGAAACTTCAGCTACAAGATGTCAGAAAGCCTTCACTGATACCTATACTCATATACAAATGCCTATCTATATGCAGATATACTATACATGATATAAAATAAAAATAAATCTTTTAAGAAAAAATGCATTTTTAATTTTCTCTGCTGTCCATTTCCAATTCCACGTGTTCTCAAACATGTTTGGTCTTGTCTTCACCCCGTCATATTGTATTGCTTTGTCTTTATTTCACATAACTTTGGCAGGTCTCCACAGCCAGACTTCCTTCTCACTTGTTTTTCGGTATCCTTGTTATAATAAATGACCTTTCTTCTGTTGAGAGCTTTTGGTGCCGCTTCTAGGAAGTTTGCATTTGTTACTGGGCTCGGACAAGGACGTAGGTTCTGATAATAATATTAGAAACAGTGGTCCTCGGGCTTTGCTTACTGCTTTACTTAATTATTACCTTGTGTGATCCTTTTGCTTACTACTTTATTTAATTACTATCTTATGTGATCTCCTTGTTTACTACTTTGCTTGATTACGTTGTCTTTGATCTAAGAACTGACCATGTTTTGGGGAAGTACTTAGGATGATATAAAAGCAGGCTGGAGAAAAATAAACCCGCTTCAGCCTCAGCACTGACTGCTAAATATAATACATCATATTATAATTTTGTCTAATTGTTTTTCTTTTTTAATCCTTACTCTCTCGAGACCCTTTTGACTGAGCTGGCTTGGTCATCTTTCATTCAAATTATACAATTCTACTATGCATATTTGTCTTATAAATCATCTTAAACAAGCATTGATGCTACATTTTTGTATAATTTTTATAATTTAATAATTTGGAAGAAAACATGATGCAGGATAGTCATTAATAAACCAGTAGAGTACTTATCAATAGTCAACCCTCTAAAATTTTTTTCAATAATGACTAACAACTTCTCTTTCTCAGCCTTTTAAGAAACTTGTAGACTGAATGAATCTCCTTAATTACTAAGGATTATTTGTACCTTACTGTGTGAAAATCAAATAAGCCAAACCAAACTGGGCCATGAAAAGGAAAGAACAGTGGAGGGAAAAGGCATGTAATGTTCTCTACTTTTTTCCTAAGGCTGATCCTCCCTACATGACAAAAATGAAATAAATATTCCAGAAAACCAGGAAAATATACCTGAGAAAACAGTGATAATCCTGCTTGCTTAGTTGTCATTGGCCTTGATATGAAAGGAATGATACCTTTTGGGTTCCATGAAGCAATTTCAGATTTATAGGTTAATGTACTCATGATTTTCATTAGTTGTGGTGGGTCTATTCCTAGAAATGCTTCATGAGAACCATAAGCATGTGTTAGTCTTAATAAAGTGATGAGTTTTAGAAGCATTCTAATCTGGTCAGCTGGATGTACCACAAACCTTAGGTTAATATTCTTAGATTTAAGAATTATTTCTCATCTCTTGCTAACTACTGTGATATAGTTAGCATTTATTACTGATCTTTGATGATTATAGTCGTTGGTATATATCAACATATTTCCCTAGACTGGTAGGTAGGTTATCACTGTATCTTTCTTTTGACTCAGGTTATGGTCAGAATTATTTGTCTAAAGCTTGTCAGTAAATTCTAATAGTCAGCCTTCACTACCTTGGCCAGAATTTGAACCTGTATATCTATGATGAATACTACCCCAGTCTTCTCCTTGATCTAAACAGTTCTGAGGACCAACATGCCTTAAGGTTTTATTTTTACACATTAAACCACATTTTTCTCTTGACTTGCTGTTGAATTGATTAATTTGTCTTATACACCAAAATTTATCTCAAATATTTTTTAGTGATCTCAGGGAACGTGGAGCAATGAAAATATCTTTAGAGTATGAAAAATAAAGATTTTAGCAAAATCCAAGTAAACACATTTTGTAAAGGGACATTTGTCAAACAGTAGCAACTCTAGGGAGTCTTCCATATTCATCATTAATGACTGTTGACAGACTGCAATCTAGAGATAATAATGTGTTCTTCCAGTTGGATTAGTATAGTTAAAGAATTCATATTTGCATTATTCATATTCTCCTGGCTATAAAATTTTCCAGGTTATAACTAAGGCTCCAATAGTCTTGAGTGTTCAGAATCCCATAGCCCAGACTACTCTGGAGAACCACAAAGTAAAGATTTTCTACCATGCAAAGGGATGACAATTGAAGTAAATGTAATATATAAATATAAACTAATTCTATAGTATTATAATTTTACAAAAGATATTCCAGAGTTTCTCTCTGTAAATGTGCAGATTAATTGACACAGAACATTTTAAATCACATTGACCATGGACAGGGAGCAATTGACATTTTAAAAGCATACTTTTATTAATTTCATTACCTTATGCAGAATAGTAAAGATGCTCTGTTTCCTTCCTTTTTCACTTCCTTCCCTCCCTCCCTCCCTCCCTTCCTTCCTTCCTCCCTCCCTCCCTCTTTCCCTCCCTCCCTCCCTCCTTTCCTTCCTTCCTTCCTTCCTTCCTTCCTTCCTTCCTTCCTTCCTTCCTTCCTTCCTTCCTTCCTTCCTTTCCTTCTTTTTTCCCAATAGGAAATGTCCCAATAGCAGCAAAAATGGTCAGAGGTACAACTGGTCCCACTCTTAGGAGTCCCACAAAACCACCAAGCTATCAGCCATATCATATGAGCAGAGTACCTGGTGCAGACCCATACAGCCAGTGGTTGCCACTTCAGTCATCTGAGCCCATATGAGCACTGCTTAGTTAATTCAGTGGGCCATGGTCTATATCCTCCAATCCCTATGACTCCTACAATCTTAAAATTATAATACTATAAAATTAGTTTATATTTATATATTACATTTACTTTCCCTTTTCTGGTTTCCTGACCTCCTAGTAGAAGGACTCAATGGAGACCTCCAACTTAGATACTCTTAATGATGTCTGGCCCTGTTAATCTCTGCTGCTGGAGGAAGCCTCTGTGATGATGACTTGATAAGACACAAATCTGTGAGTATAGCACAGCATTATTAGGAATGATTTCATTGATTTTTTGGGGGGGAGGTGGGCACCCAGGTTCAGTTCTACCCTAGATCTTTGAGCTATTCAGTTTAAGGTTCTTTGCCTATCCAGGCAGTCTGGAATGGACTACCTCTTGTAGAGTCAGCCTCAAGTCATACAACACTGGTTGGTTACTCCCCAAAGATCTGAGCCTCCCTTTCTCAATCACTTCTTGAAGTCAGGACAGGATGCAGGACAAAGGCTTTGTGTCTGGGTTTCCTTTCTGTAGCCTGCAGAGGAGCTTCTTTCTTATGCCAAAGAGATTAGAACATAGGGAGAAAGGGCCTAAACCACCACGTAAGTTTGAATCTCTATGTTCAATGGGATGTGTGGAAGTTGTCCTCTACAATGGGACCCCAATGTCAGTTTTTAGAGCAAGACCTTCTGTGCTCACATCAGCCTGGATTGTCTAGGTATCTCTATGCTAAGTCCTCAGCAAACACCTTAGGCAAATGCAACCCTGTCCACCACTGGAAGCCTTGCCTGGCTGTAAAATTTCAGACTCTATATCATCCATTGCTAGGAATCCTTATTAGGGTCCTCATAGATTCCAGGAAATTTCCAATGAACTAGTTTCCATATTTTCTCTGTTGGTTTATATACTTTATGTGTAATCAAATTATTACTTATTACAGAAGCTTAAATGTTTAATAAATACTCAGACAAAATATATTTGAAGCTCTATATTGTAAAATAATAAAATTCAGAAGAATAAATATACCTATATACCACTCAGAAATAAAATGAGTAGTGAATTAAACTGAATTCATTTACTTAAATGATGTGAGTTATTGGACTGGTGGAGGGGAAACCTTATCTTGAGTGACATCTAGTGGAAGGATCTGGAATGATTTGTATGTTCTATTTCTACTATAAGAAGCTTCTACTTAAAATATATGTATACAAGCAGCATAATTACATTTTAAACAAGCAATGAGGAAGTAAATATGTCTTAAAACATCTTCAAATGAAAATATAGAATGTAAAGTTTAGAAATACATTGTTATAACATATTATTGCTGGAAAACAATAGTGTTCCTTTATTGTTTGCACTATAAAAACATCTATACTCTTACATTTGGAATAGTGACATCTATTTCTCTAAACCTTTGTTTCTTTGCAAAGCTCTAAAGTGAAATCATTTTGTCAGAGGCATCTATTCCAACCATACATTTTCTTGTGTTATGACTTGGTTGACATACAAAATCCAATCTTGTGTTTCCATTATCTTAGGAGAGCACTAGAACAGTTCCCATTGCTCTTTGGCTGTTGTTTTTAATAGTCCATAAGCTATTCCTAATATTGATGACATCTCTTCCCTTTATTTCTACTTAGTTGTTTGATCTCATGGCTACATTGCTCATATATTGTTTATAATACTTCCTGTGCCTTTTGAACTTGTGATGTCTTTCTCGGTGGTGCATTATGTGATGTTTGACATTCAGTTTGCTAATACGTCTTTATGTAACATTTACACCTTTAGTGAACCCTGTTCATCTCATCACTTTCCCTTTCCTCCACACCGAGTTCATGTTCCCATTTTGTGCCATAAGTTGTCTTTCCTCATTCTCTTTACCACAGTTCCCTCTCTCCTTTAGTGTTCTGCACTAAACCCAGGCATTCTTTCCAGAGCAGAACTTTCGGCTCTGTAATCATTTCACCAATAAACACTTTGTTTCTGTCCACACTCTATTTACTCACTTGTCATATCACTTTCTTACTGGTCCTGATGTTATAATTAAGTGATGCCAATTACACTATCCATGCTTACTCAGAGGAATGGGCTTACCCTGGGTCTCTAGAGTCCTTTGACTGGATAGGTATTTAGTGTGCTCCAACTGCTGGTCTTTTTTATATTGAAAAATATTTTTCCAAACAATTTATTCTGATAATGCCTTGCCCTTCCCAAACTCCTACCTGATCTTCCCCACCTCCCCAGCTATCCAATTCCATGCCTTTTCTTTCTTTTTTAGAAATGAACATGAAAAAAATGAATTTTTGATTGGATATAAAGCCAAACTGATGAGATAAAACACACCTTCCCCTGCTAAAGTAGCCAAGAACATGAAACTAGACTTATCTCAGAAAGCTAGGGAAAAACCAAACACTACTGATACTCCAAAGAACCATAGTTATCAATTGACTCCTGATGACCTTGCTCAGACATCATCAGAGAGGCTTGCTCCTTCAGCAGATAGGAAGAAATACTTAGATCCCCTGTCAGACCCTATGTAGAGAGTAAGAGAGTTTGTAACTCTCAGCCCTGAATGGGGGGGGGTCTGCATCTAGTCCCTCCTCGCAGAAGACTCTGTAGTAGAGGATAAAGAAAGAGTGTAAGAGCCAAAGGAGACAGAGGACACCAAGGAAACTAAGACACATAAGCACTCACAGGGACTGAAGCAGATGCCCAGGGCCTGCATGGGTCTGCATCAGTGGGGTGCTAGAACTGAAAGAGGACACGTGCACATTCCCACACAGAAGCCATTTCTAATTGATAACCTCTTGCAAATAAAAACTTAGCTTAATTTAGAAACTAATCAGAAATTTAGAAATTAACAAAACAAATTACAAATATGTCTGCTCCAAGAATATCTTAATGGGCGAACAAATTACTCTTAAGATATGTCCCATGCTCAGACAGAAATGGTCACCAGGAATCAAACTTAACAGCATCCTTGAAGGTTCTTTGTTTCATAATATTATGTCGAGACTTTTCTTTTTTCCCTCCCTCCCCCCACCTCTCTCTCTTCCTTCCTTCCTCCCTCCCTTATTTTCTTTCTTTCCTTTCATTTTATCTATTTTCATTTGTTTATTCTCTCTCTCTCTCTCTCTCTCTTTCTCTCTCTCTCTCCCCTCCCCCATAACATTTACAGATGCTTTAGGTACATATTATAGTGTTCACTTTAGTGTTTTTATGGTATTCCTGAATAAGAATAAGAGAAAGAAAGGGGGTAGACCTGGATGGGAGAGAAAGAGTGGGGTAGGGAGGATTTTTTTGGAGTAAATGTTGAGGTTATATTGTATGATTTATTTACACTAAAAGAAATTAGCTATTTTAATATCTTGAGAAACTACCGTATAGATTTCCATAACTTTTTAATAGTTCCTATCCTGAGAAACAGTGGCCAAATGTGCCCCATTCTCCAGAGTCTTGTCAGCATTTGAATCTTTAAATACATTTGAATTTTAGTCATTCTCACTGAGATGATATGGTAACATGTTGTGGTTTTAATTTGCTTTTCCATGATAGTGAGGGGTTGAGTAGTTTGAACAGGCCTGTCATCCATTTCCATGTCCTCCCTTGAATTGAATCTGTAACTTGTATAACATTAACTGATAAATCTGCATGTTAGTGTTGCTAAGAACATGAAATTAGAAAAGAGACATTATTGGCAAATATTTCTTGTGAGAGAAAGTTGAATATTCTTACCATATAGAACCTCAAATATAGACTTATTAAAACACTAAAAATGAAATTTGAGTGTGTATTGTCCCTAAAGAGCATGAGTCAGTTTCATAAACATAATACTAAGAAAATATTCAAGAACATTAAATTGCCCAATGCATGATTCTAATTTTATGGCAATCCAAGCAGAAAGAACCTGGTCTTTATTTTTTGTTTTGGATTACTCAGGGTGTTACGAAGTTATTAGCTTTTCCAAGAGTGACACTGTACTTTGTTGGAAGGAAGTGGTGGGTGAGGGTTGGTTTAGACTTTAAGAAGCTGAAGGTGATTTGATAAACCTCTAGGACTGACCTAGATCTTGGCTACATGAAAATAAACAATGTTACATTACATTGCACTGTTTTCTTTTAAAAGAAACACATAGAAATACAAGGTTGTGTATCTTGGAAACACAATCAGTGTTCATTTTCCATGGAGGAAAACAAAAAGTCAAAGGCTACTATGTGATTGCAACAGAGCTGGTGGTACTGACAGAGATGGATTTTGAGAAGAAATTAAGTTTGACAATAGTATGGGGAGCTGGATTTACACAAATTGAATTTGAAATACTATTCTGGTATCCCCAAATAAATGTTCAGGCTGCAGTAAAACAGAAAGTTGCTTTCTGCCATAGGTGATGTAAGTAAATAGAAGTTTAACAAAGTCTGTTAAAATTCATAATTTAGGATAGAAAGACAGCAAGCCAGCAAGGGAAACATTTCTTGAAATGAACTTAAAAATAAGATTATGATAATGTACATCTCCTAAATTGAACTGCACATTCCTGATGAGAGAGTGAAGTGGGATCTAAGGGTGTCTCATGGAAAGGGTGTTATCTACATTGAAGATAATCTAATTCAACAGGGACACAACAACTGGTTCTCTCCTTGAGTACTATGATATGAGAGAATGACCATGTGACGTCTCTACATTCCCAGAAGGTTCTAGTAGGACTGAAGAAAGTTTTTAAAAGGGAAACTATAGAAAGTATTAGTGAACTACTAGTGTATACATAATAATGCCATACAAGTACAGGGCAGTAACTACTGAACAGAATTCAGATTGAGAACAGTGTTCAATCAAGTTTGCAACACAGTGTGAAAAATAGAAGCAATCACTTCATATGCCAAGGTGGGTTGATATCCTTGGAAGGCATCCCCTTTTCTGATAGGGATGGAGGGGGAGAGATGAGAGGGAGGGCCTGGGAGGAGAGAACAGAGGAGGCATCGTGATGTAAAATTTTGAAATGTAAATAAAAAATATATCGAATAAAAAAAATGAAAAAAATATTAATTAACTAATTAATCAATTAATGATTATGCCTTTACTTATCTCAGATCTCTGGCACGTCCTAAAGATTGCATGCGACATAGCTAATTTTACTTTTCTCTCCTCTTCCCTCCCCACCCAGCTTCTGTCCCCATCCCTTCTCCCATCTAGTTCTCTCATCCTCCAATATCTATTTTGTTTCTCCTTCTGAGACAGAGTAAACCATCCTCCCTTGGACTTTCGTTGTTATTTGGCTTCTTTGGGCCTGTTGATTATAGTATGGCCATCCTGTACTTTATGGCTAATATCCATTATAACTGAGTATATAACATACATGTCATTTTGGGTCTGGGTTACCTCACTTAGGATGATATTTACTGGTTCTATCCATTTGCCTGTGAAATCCATGATGTCCTTGTTTTTAATGGCTGGGTAATATTCCATTGTGTAAAGAAACCACATTTTCTTTATCCATTCATCAATTGAGGGACATCTGGGTTGTTTTCAGTCTATGACTGTTACAAATAAAGCTTCTGTCAACAAAGTTGAGCAAGTATACTTGTGGGATGGTAGAACATCTTTTGAGTAAATGCCCAGGAATGAATAGTTACTGAGGTAGAACTATACCCAATATTTTTAAAGTATGAAACTAATTTCTTGAGTGGATATTTAAGTTTGCACTCCCACCAGCAGTGGAGGGGTGTTCCCCCTTGATCCACAGCATGTGCTGCCCCTTGAGTTTTGAGTATATGGGGGCAAATCAAGCTCAGATTCCTAGAAGTGGGAGATATGGATTCAGAAATGGCCGCTTCCTCTAGACAGGCAGGACTCCTAATGGAGGAATAAAAACAGTAAATCCACTCACAAAACCTTCAACCTAAAATGTGCCTTGCCTATAAGAAGTGCAGGGACAAAGATAAAGACTGAGAGTATAGCCAATCAATAACTCTCCCAAATTGAGACCCATTCCGCAGGTAAGAACCAATCCCTCATACCATTAATCAAACTCTGTTATGCTGGCAGATAAGAAACTAGCATAACTGTCCTCTGAGAGGCGCCAACCAGCAGCCAATTGAAAAAAATGCAAGGGTCCACAGTCAGACATTAGATAGAGCTGTAGAGGAGTCTTATCACGAGTTGGTAGAAAGACTCAAGGAGGATAGGGACTCGACAAGAAGCCCAACAGAGTCAACTAACCTGGAACCTTGAGGGCTCCTGTGATGGTTTGTATATGCATGGCCCAGAGAGTGCCACTATTAGAAAGTGTGGCCCTGTTGGAGTAGGTGTGTCACTTTGGGTGTGAGCTATAAGACCCTCATCCTAGCTTCCTGGAAGCTAGTACTTTGCTTGCAGCCTTCAGATGAAAATGTCTCAGTTCCTTCTGCACTATGCCTACCTGGATGCTGTCATGTTCTAGCCTTGGTGATAATGGATTGAACCCCTGAACCTGTAAGCCAGCCCCAATTAAATGTCCTTATGAGAGTTCCCTTGATCATGGTGTCTGTTCACAACAGCAAAAGCCCTAACTAGGACGGTTCCCATAGCCTAAATCACCAACACAAAGAGCAAACACAGGCTGAACCTCCCCCACATGCACATATGTAGCAGATGAGCAGCTTGGTCTTCATATGGGTCCTCAAACCACTGGAGCAGAGACTGTCTCTGAATCAATTGCCTGCCTGCTTGGCTGCCTGTGGATCCCATTACTCCAAATTCTCTGGCCTCAGTGGGAGAGGATGTACATAGACCTGTAGCAACTTGATATGGAGTAGGGGCAGGGCATAGTGTGGGTGGGTAAGAAGGTGAGGGAGAGGATGGGAGTGAAGTGGTACTGGGAGAAAAGGGGGTACTGATATTGAGACATAAAGGGAGGAAATAAATAAATTTTAAAAAATGTAGGCCAGATGGGAAAAGTTCATTAAATCTACAGATATCATATATATAATATATACCATATATGTTCATATATATATATATATATATATATATATATATATATATATATACCTCTACCTATATATGTACATATGTGTGAATATATGTATATGTATATATGTGCAGTAACAATTAAGAAAAACTGAATTTGAAAGAGAACAGGGAGGGTTTGGTGGGAGGAAATGGAATAAGTGAAATGCTATAATTAACTCATAATCTCAAAAATAAAGCGAAACAAAGAAAGCAGATGCATGATTTCATTCTTTTAGTAACACCCATTCTCCCTTTAGTGTTCATTCTCAATCACTCATTTAGTAGAGAGCATATTGGAACATCCATCATTGAGAAAGAAAGGTTTTATATTTTTGAATTTCCTTTATTTCTTTCTCTACATCAGGAGTGATATTTTCCCTTGTTCTCACTATACTATCAGAGTATCTGTCTTTAGGGTACAGAGGGGCAGGTTTGAGGTGGGAAAAATATGAGAGAAAATAGCAATCTTTCTTTATAAGTTTTTTTGCTCCCAGAAGAAAAGGCCCCTCTCTGAAGAAGCCGCCTCTCATGAAGGGGGATTAGAGTAAACCTTTCATTTCCCAGGGCCCCCTGGATGTATCCTCTGCCTCAGCCCTAATGTTATTGCCATTTCTTGTGTTCTGGTCAGTGATTATATTTGCTCAAGTCTTCATCAAAGTCAGAAGTTTTTTCCCAGTGATTTTTCATTTTATTATGAAATCTCCTCACCTATCAACTTAAAAGCAAATCACTTATCAAGACCATGTTGTAAATCTAGCCTCCCTTCTCTGTTATCATCAGACCTTGAACTGAAAGAGCATGTCTAAAATGCCTTCATGGTTGTCTTTACATTTTCCCCAACTTCTCCTGAACACTCTTGTGTGAAGAAGATTGACGTTTGTCTGGAATTCAGTCAACAAATGTATTTTTCAAGAACTTTCAAAGTAAACAATTTTTGTTTACTCATTCTGTTTTCTCTATAATAAAGAGAAATTGAGGAAGTTTTTTGCTATCATAATAGCCATATTTCTGTAAAGGAGAGACCTATTTAATAAAAGTTACTATATTGAAGTGACTGCCATTTAGGTGACATTTAAAATGTTGTCTAACACACATCAGAAAATGCTCAACTCCAAATCTGAGGTACAATAATTTGATAACTTAAACTCTAGTCTTTTTAAAAAAAGCAACCGGGACAAAGAATATCTTAGCTTCTTTGTTTCTCAAACAAGCAAAACAGAAATGGGAAGTTCAAATATGACTCATGTTAGCAGGTTTCTACTTTGTTTTTTTTTTCCTCAAAGACTTATTATTTTTACTTAAGTTTGTGTCTATGTGGGGCTGGGGTCTCTACCTGTGAATTCAGAGGCATCGGATCCCTCCTGGAGCTGGGGTTGAAAATGGTTGTCAGTGGCTGGATGAGGTGCTAGGGACGGAAGGTGAATACTTTGCAGGGCCTGTGCATGCTCTTAACTGCTGAGCTTTCTTTCCGGTCTTTGAACTCATTTCACTTTATAATGCAACAAGAGCCATTGTTACGTTATTATGTGGCATGTCATTTTAAAAACGTGCTAGCTCTTTCTCAAGAGCTCTGCCGGAGCTCTCCACCTCTCATGGCTAGCTCTACCAAGCCATCAACAACTGTGCCGTCTGCGCCCTTTCTCCTGCCCAACTTAGTTGCCCCAGAAGGAAAACACCGGACAGCTTGAATGTTTTCAAACTAACCAGATAACTCAATGGTTGGGCGAAGAATATTCTTCCCCATCATCCTTGGCCTCTGCCAATGGTGGAGACTACAAATGCCCTGAGAACTACCCTTCTGCCACTTCCTCACTGCTTGCTCCAACTCTTTCTCATCCCCTCCTCTTCCTCCTGGTACCTGGAAGTCCCACCATTTTTCCTTTGCCAAGCAATAGGCTTCTGCCTTCTGTATTGCCACAACCAGGAAGCAACTAGGAATCAACACCTCCCTCTATATTATTATATATTACACTTGATAGTTATATATTATATAGGCAAAGGAAAAGATACTGTTAAATTGTAAATACTTTGCAATAGATGGGTAGAGTACTATAGATAATTCCATAACAATGTCAAAAGTGTCACAAATTAATTTTAGTAAATGAATACATGTTTAAATACAAAAGTGTAACCTATTTGCTTGATTTCAGTTTGACTATTTCCTTCCTTCTACTCCTCTTGGGCAAGTTTACTTCTTTTTGTTCTTGTGCTCTCAGGTGTGCTGTTGTTAGTGTAAGATCTCTCCAGATTCTTTACCAGGGCACTTAGTTTAGTGCTATGAACTTTCCTCTTAGCACTGCTTTCATTGTGTCCCATAAGTTTGGGTATGATGTGACACTTGCTTAGTAAGTACACACATTCCATGTGTCATTTTCTTCCTGAAAGCGTTTCCCAGCTACTTAATATTTCCCTGTTCTTCAGTTAGATGATGATAGCTCCTGCATTTCATACAATTATTTTAAACACTATATCAAAATTTACAAACATCAAGTACCCCTGATTCCTAGACCATAGCTTTGTCTTCCTCATCATAATGACATCAGTGTCTAGAATACCACCCGTGACTGCTTTGGATTAGAAATGGTTTGTACGTCCTGATCAAAATCAAGTGCACTGGTATCTTGATCATTAACAGAGCAATGTAAAAGGTCAGAAAGACACAGAAGGGTAGAGAGTAGGGCAGGATCATTAGGTCTTGAAGAACTTGGATTAGTGTAGCTCCCTGCTGTCTCGGTCAATTCTCAAAGGAGCAGTTTGTATTTAAGACCAATTCCCACAACTTTTTCTTTTTTATTTCAGTGCCATGCTATTCTATCAGAAGAATTCTCCCTAAAATCTGAAGATATAAATACTGTCTTATTTATAACTTTAGTTTCCAAAACTGTGAGTAAAATAAAAAAAATAACATTTTCTGTTATGTAACAACATCTATGCAGAATCATTTTGCTACAAGAGAAAACAAAATAATATACTAACCAAAACAAAGAGATTATTTTTAGAGTCCATATTTTTCTGGACTTTATAGCCTCTCTATCCAACTGCTAGGTGCCATGATATTTAAATATTTTCTCTCTCTCTCTTTTTTTCACATCTTTACCTCTTCCTTGTTCCTATTGTCTTCTCTATAAACTCGTATTCACTCACTGAAACTGCAATTCTTTATTATGAGCTTGGATTTTGTATAAATAACCTGGTCAATGTTCCAATCTCTGGCTTTAGGAAGCAGCATCCACTGCGGTACATGGGTAGAGGTGAATGCAGATATGAAAACAGCAAAAGATGCGAGGATTAGAGGACACTGTCAGCTGAGGCACAGCATCATCAACAGCTAAGGAGGGTGGAAAATGTTTATCCCAGGATAAAAGGCAAGTGTAGAGGTAAGGGACACTATCACAAGATTGATTTTGACAGGATCCATTTATTGGATGTTTTTGTGGTTTTCAGTGTATTAACGTAGGTGACAAAGAGCAAAAAGAAAAGGTTAAACATTAAAGTTTACCAATCGATCTTTTTTCTTTCCTTCTAAAAGAATTAACATTTCGTCTAAGAGAAACTATGGAAAGGTTGAGTGTTTTAAGTGCCATCACTGCCATCTAACTCACTCCATTGCTTCCTGTCAGGCCTGGAGTGATACATTTAAAAATCTAAGCCAAGCCACGATACTCTGCTATTGAGCACTTTTCAGTAAATCGGCAGTCTGAGAGCAGTTTCAGTTGCTGTGCATTCTGCTCTGGAAACAATGCATAATAAGTACCTTGCCATGAGTCATTCCCTCTCATGCACCAGTCCCCTTGAGGGAGATTATCTACCCGGTGTATCACCAGCATCCAAAGCGATGTCTGACACATGTTCGTTGTTCAAGTTTGATAATGAATTTAGCCTTCAGGGATGATTAAAATTTGAATTAGAGAAATGGATGAAATGCCTTTGAGGCCCTTTCAGAGCCGTAATTGCATAATTCAAAATGTTTATAGCCAAACTTGGTTCCCTGGGTCAGAAGCAGCAGCATCTCCTAGGAACTTGCTAGAAAGTTATACACGTGAGTCTTACTTACATTAACTTACAGAATCAAAGAGTATGGGAGCATGCCCAGAAACAGTGCTTTAATATCTCTACATCCACCACTTAATTCCACTAAGATGTCAAGCCACTCCCTATACTAAAAATATCTTAGTAAGTTATATTTGGTTGCATTAATTGGCTGCAGATAAACTACTAACCATTATTAATAGGTTTGTTTATCACTTGTCTTTAAGGTATAGTATATAATGTTATTGGTAGTTACTGGAATGTTTTCTCTTGGTTCAGTTAAAAAAATGTCTTTTCTTATTAGGCATTGTCTTGATTTACATTTCAAATGTTATCCCCTTTCCTGGATTCTCCTCCAAAAGTCCCTTATCCAGCCTCCCCTCCCCCTGCTCACCCACCTACTCACTACTGCTTCCCTGTCCTGACATTTCACTACACAGGGCATTGAACCTTCACAGGACCAAGGGCCTCTCTCATTGATGTCTGACAAGGCCATCCTCTGCTATATATGCAGGTGGAGCCATGGGTCCCTCCACGTGTACTCTTTGGTTGGTGTTTTAGTCCCTGGGAGCACTGGGGGTACTGGTAGGTTCTTATGTTGTTCCTTCTAATGAGCCAGGTGGAACACACCTTTAATCCAGCATGTGTGAGGAGGTGCAGGAGGATCTCTTTGAGTCTGAGGCCAATGTTAAGTTCCAGGAGAGCCAGAGTTACATAGAGAACATTTGTCTCAGAGAAACCAAAACCAAAACCAACATATGTTTAAAATGTTTGGCTTGAGTTGATTTGCTTCATTTCTTGACTTACTCTTTGTCAAACTTTAGCCTGAATTCAATAGCAGTTCAACAGCCATAACCCTCCCTCTTTCCCCCATTACGCATTAGCCCAACTGCACAGATGAGTGGAAAAAATTATTACAGAACAGCCTGAGAGCTATGAATTAGCAGCAAAATTCAGATAAAGAATCCGAAATGACAACTGGGACTCGAAGAATTAGAAATAAACATGATGTCTCATTGACTCAGGCATTCCTTAGACATCTGGATCAGTGAGTCAGACATAATATAAACCAGAGCGATGATTTTATTTTTCCATAACTAGTTAGCAGTGTTTCTGGGTTGCTATTGTTGAATTCCCATGTTTCAGTCATAACCATGTTGTGACTCTTTGTCCTTTCAATTACTTTAGGAACATAGTTTAGAAAGGGAAACGAGGTAGGTTCCAACTGAAAGTGGACTGCCGTACTGAATACGATGGCCAGCATCCTGTTTCAAATGTCTATCCCATAATGTTGTTTGTAATTAGATATTTTTTTTACAAGAGAAAGCCTTAACAAATAACACATTCCAAAAAAGTACTTTAAGTTTCTGTTTACTTTTGTGAAAATAAGTCAAACAAAAAATGAGCAAGACAAACAACATGGATTTGTTGTTCTCAATATCAATGCATTACTTTGTAAAAAAAAAATCTCTTAAGCTCTCTTGCTTTTAATTAAACCTGATTTTCCTTTTGTCTTAGGAGTACAAAATTTAAGTTATGGTTATTACTAAATTGTCTGAATAGACTTGAAGCATCTTAAGCAGGAAGGTATTAATTGATCACCTGCTTTGCTTTTAGTTCCCATACAAGTCATTTACAATCTATGGCGTCACGTGACTCTTCTGAGGACAGTTTGTTGCAGTCACAAGAGCAAGTCAGATATACAGACTTTCAATATTTTCACAGTATGTGCTCAATAACTTGGATTTATGCATTATAAAATATTTTGGTTAACACCTAAGACACTGGGTAACAGAGAAATTTGGGGGATCACTTTTGAAGTTGGGATAATTTGATAATTGTTAAAATTCTAGGAGTCTAATTATACTTGAAATCTTCTCTCTAGTCTCTACTTAAAACAAAAATTACAGAGAACAAGAAGGAACACATATTGGCTCAGAATCTCACAGACCCTCACATTGGTATGTAACAAAGAACACTGGCTCATTAAGTATAGTTCCTAATTTGCAACAAAAGGATATGTGATTTAGTCAAATTCTTCCCTTTGTGCCCTGAAAGGCAATATATTTCATTCAATATATATTTATTTAATTTTAGGAAGTCCTGGAGCCTTGGCATGATCATTAGACATAGCTTTATATAAAACAAAGAAGATTTTCTGCCCTAGTATAGTTCTAGTTTTAATGGAAAAAAGTTAAGATTTAGTCAATATATTAGGAAATTTATTGTAGATAATATGTACAAACCTATATGTACCTAGAATTATTAAAACAAAAGGATAAGAAGTATATCAATAATGCGGGAAATACTTAATACTTGAAAAATAACTAAAAGAGGTATGAGAAAGCACACCATATGTGTTTCTGAGATATATGTATTTTAAAATGAAAGATAAACTCAAAATCTCCAAGGTGCACAACTCAGGCTTGATGTTCTTAAGGGAGGAGCTGGAGCCATTATGTACAGAGAAGAGAAGTCACAGGTAGTCCTCGGAAAAAACAAAGGGAGTTCAATGCATCACTGACTTGCCTATTACTTTTCTAGCCTCCTCTGTTTACTTGAGCGAATTGCTATAAATAATCAGACATTTAGCATGATGCTCAGAGTTTACATTCCCTCTTCACAGGCATGGAATGCTGGGAGCTACAGAACACAGAGGAGTGGCTGGAGGCTTAGGAAGTCCCCATGTTCTTCAGATTTTAGAATTGAAGAACTCCTAGTTTTTCTAGTTAGACTGTTTTATCTATACCCCTCCCTAATTTTATTCCAGTAGATAATCTTGGATCAAGTTTTAGAATTCCTTAGATATGGGCATGAAACAAACTTAAAAGCTATAAACAGTACAGGCAGCGAACGGTGTCCTGTTAGAAACTCCCTTCTGTTGACAATGTAAAACTGAACTGTGGCTTATTCTTGTTCTCACGAGCATCTGGATTGCAGCCACAGTAGTCTCAGCACTGAGTGAAATATGGAGCATTGGAGTGCTACGTGACACACAGCTGCAAAGCTAGAACAGTACCTTCAAATTATCTTAAATATTTTCTGAATGAATACAAATTTTGTTTAAGAGTTTAGTATAACACGATTAGACAGTATATTAACAACATGCCAACAATTTAAAAATTTCTTCTTTATGTCATATAGTTATTTTCTCTAAGGATTCTTCTCTCTCTCTCTCTCTCTCTCTCTCTCTCTCTCTCTCTCTCTCTCCCTCTCTCTCTCTCTTCCTGTGTTATTGGAGATTGAGCCTATGCTTTATATGTAATAGTTAGCAAAGCTATAGCTGACTTCAAAGCCCTGCACCTCAATATATATATATATATATATATATATATATACATATATATATATATCATAGACATATTCATGTGATATAAACAAACATGTTTATATAATATAAAATTACCCATTGTTATTTTTATAATAAAAATCAATTGACATCTATAAGTAGATATTTCCTAAAATGTAGCTACTTTCTATCTTAGCATTATCTATGTTATGGGAATGAGCAGACAGAGAACTTTGAGGACAGACCCATGCCTCGTGTCTAGCTGTGGGTGGATAAGAGGACGTTGTTAAGAAATTTTACCATTAAGTGAAAGTTAATTCTTCCTGGTCCAAACAGTGAAATCTGAATTCTACCCTAGGCTCTGAGTGAATACATAACTTTCTGGTTGGCTCAGGAGATTAGAAAATTAACACTAAGAGTTAATCTGGCAGGACCTGCCGTTTAGCTAGAGAGAAGACTGGGAGATAATAAATCTGACTTACTGGAAGACATGAGGGAGATGGGATGAATAATTACTACTCTGTGAGGTCACATGTTCTTTTGAAAGAACCCCTCCCTTGTGCTTGTCGAGAAGCTCCATACACTAATTGGCTCATCAAATTGGCCTTTGGTGAAATTGTTTTTCTGGTCTGTCAAAATAATCTTTGGTCTGAGATAATGTACTAGTTTTCCTAAAAGCTCTTCTCTCAAAGGAACTTATCAAAACTCCCTCAGCACTGCTAAGCCTATGACTTAGATCTGAGTTCTAGCGCAAATGTTTCTCTTCTCTTTTTCTCTTTGTTAATTAGATATTGCTCAAAAGAGTAACTGTGCTTTTCTGATTCTTCACTTTTCCTATAATTTCTCGGTTCTCACTTCCCTTTTTGTCATATAGATGATTTCTACCTCCATTACTGAGAATGCTATACCTTAGCTCAAAAAAATGAATGAGTTTCTCTTCTATTTTTCCTCCTCATTCTTCTTCTCCTCTTTTTTCTACTTCTTGGAAAATACCTAAATCTACAGCTTGTCTGCCTCTTCCTACTCTCAAATAATCACCAAGCTTCCAAATCCCTTCAAAAATTATTTTAAAAGGGAACCCTTTATTCGCTTCTCTTCTCTTCTCTTCTCTTCTCTTCTCTTCTCTTCTCTTCTCTTCTCTTCTCTCTTCTCTTCTCTTCTCTCCCATCTCTCTCTCTCTCTCTCTCTCTCTCTCCATCTCTGTATTTGTTCTCTGTGTGTATATGAAGCACTCATTCCTTTAACTTGAGAGAAAGGAGAGAAGTTAAAGACCAAAATAATTAAACTTCAAGCTTTTCCCTCAAAACTTTAGCAAATAGCTTAATCTCTGAAAGTTATAGTCTTAGCATCATTAAATAGGATAATACCATCAAATCCAATAAGTTAACACGGAAATGTAAATGGAGTTTATCTCGAATGGTGTTTCTTACTTCAGGCACTACATGTTCGCTCCACTGCTACCATGGTGTATAGATTGCCTGAGGTCTGTAACTATAGCAACTAATTGAGCAGAATCGTACCATTGAGCTATTAGTAATCAAGCTCTTGATGTTGTGTAGTAGAAGGAAGGAGGGGAAGGTCATGCTTACTTCTAGTCATTGTGCTCTCTTGCCCTCTCCAAGATACAAACAATCTTTTGAGACACTTAGTATAGACAATTGGTAGCAAACTGAAAGTAGGCCTTCATGGTTTAACTTCCCTGGTGCTGTTATCCAATGCAGAGTGGAAGTTTACAACCGTGATCCTTTTGGGAGACCACATGTTCTCTTGAAGTAACCCTGACATGTGTTTGTACATAAGCTCAAGCTCTTGGCTTGACAAATTTCCTTTGTTGAAATTGTGTTTAGGATCTGTTAATTTATATGTGTTATTTATACGTCTCTATATGTGATGAATAGATATTTTGGAAATAAAAATCTTACACCAAATGAACACTGCCTCAGTTTTACATGTTAGGAGTTATGCTGTGTTTTCTTGCAGGGCCAGAGTCTATACTGACAAAGGTCAGAATCCTTGTGATCCTCTGTATATTACTGTAATGATAATAATGAATTAGTGCTAAGAACTCAGATTTTTTCATGAGATTTTTATTAGTTATTTACTTATTTACATTTCCAATGTTGTCCCACTTACTGGTTTTCCCTCTGCAAATCCCCTATCCCATCCCCCACACACAACTTCTAAGCCCTACTCACTGCCCTAGCATCGCTCTATGCTAGGTCATCGAACTCCTCAGAACCAAGTACCTCCCCTCCCAGATAAAGCAATCCTCTGCTACATATGCCACTGGAGCATGGGTCCCTCCATGTGTACTCTTTGGCTGGTGGTTTAGTCCCTGGGAGCTCTGGTGGGTCTAGTTGGTTGATATTGTTGTTCTTCCTATGGGGCTGCAAACCCCTCAGCTCCTTCAGTCCTCCCCCTATCTTTTCCATCTGGGTCCCTATGCTCAGTCTGATGGTTGGCTACACACATCCACATCTGTATTGGTAAGGTTCTGACAGAGCCTCTCTGGACAGTGATACCAGGCTCCTGTCAGAGAGTGCTTTTTGGCATCAGCAAATGGATCCCTAAGTCTCTGGATGGCTTTTCCTTCAATCTCTGCTCCACCCTTTGTCCCAGCATTTCCTTTAGACCAATTTCAGGTTAATATTTTTGAGATGGGCCCATTCCTCAACTGGGGACCACTCCTAACCTCCAGACATGGTCTCTGTAGGTTCTCACTCCCCTTTATTGGGTAATGTCATCACTGTTGGGTCCTGGGAACCTCTTGCTTCCCTGGCATCTGGAACTTCCTGTTGACTAATCCAAGATCCCCACCCCCCATTGCCACACCCCTCTGATCTATTTCCTGACCCTCTGAACTTCTCCCCAGTCTCCTCCCACACCTGATCTACTCCACTTTTCCCCTTCCCCTCGTCTCTCCTTCCCAGGTTCCTTCCTCCCTGTACCTCTCATGATTATTTTGTTCCCCTTTCAAAGTAGGACTGAGGCATCAATGCTTTGGTCTTCCTTCTTCTTAAGCTTCATATGGCCAATAATTGTAATATGGGTATTCTGAGCTTTTTGGCTAATACCCACTTATCAGTGAGTAAATACTATGTATGTTCTTCTGTGACTGGGTTACCTCACTCAGGATGGTATTTCCTAATTCCATCCATTTGCCTAAGAATTTCATGAAGTCGTTTTTGATAGCTAAATAGTACTCCATTGTATAAATGTAACACATTTTCTGTATCCATTCATCTGCTGAGGGACATTGGGTTATTTTCAGTTTCTGGATATTAAAAATAAGGCTGCTATGAACATAGTGGAGCACATGTTCATATATGCTGTTTGATTTGGTCTTCAGAACTGTGTGATTTCCAGAATTCAATTGCTTTAGGTTTGTCAGTGGTTCAGGGATCCGAAACTGAGCAAGTCATAGCCACTGTAGCTAACATGAGCATGACCATCTGTTAAAATTTAAAATGTTAGTTCCAAGAAATGATGTGACATGATATGATATTACTCTTTATATGAACTTTATTGGGGGCTCAGACCATCAGGTATGCAGCTGCATTGCAGAGGTAGCATTTATATCTCTCCAATGATTGGTGGGGATTCTAGATGTGAGCAACAGGACCTCCAGTTCCAGAAACATCAGAAAGGATACTACTATCATGGACATAGATATCATGGACATAATGACTCCTTAAGGGGAAAAAACTAAAATCACAGTTGTATTATGAAGCTGGGAGACCAGGTTGGCCATAAGTGTGTCAGTTATGAAAATCGACTCCTTGTAAAATTCATTTTACTATATGGCTGTCAAAATGCAAACAGGAAAATTGCCATTCTGACTAAATCTTGTGCAACACCAAAGCTAAAGACTTTATGTTTCACTCAGGAGTTAGCCTGCAGAAATTATTAATTACACTTAATTTTAATGACACACAGTCATTGAGCTTGCATGCACACTGTCAGTTACACAGGAATCATAGGGAAAGTGGTAGTATGAAGGTAGTGTGAAGGGGTGGCAAATTTTTATTTGTATGCAAATATCAAAGCAGATAGCTAAATTGGCCTAAGGTGGAGTAAAACAATTCAATACATAAATTCTTGAGGCAGCCAAGCTTTAAAGATACTCATCAATAAGAATTATATCAAATAACTCTTAATGATTAAACTGCATAATGAGAATTAAAAGCTTCAGTGACACCCATTAGTTATTCTACTGTGCCATGGATCCCACTGATATCAACTGCTTTCAGTAAGCCGAACTCTTGAATGTTTATAAGAAACACCTAATAAGCCACAATCAGTTTCCTTTCTAATCTTCCAGAGGTTGGTGCAATGAACTAAACATTTTTTATTCTGCTTCCCATTTCAGTCACAAATCTAGTAAGACTCTATTGAACACTGAGTTTTATGTCTTTTTCTCTAAAGAATAAGAACAAGGAGAAGCATATTTGGAATGTGACAGAAACGTTGGCAATTCCTTTCTTGCTCCACGTGATCACTGGGTCTGTGATGAAGTTAAGGATGTTCTTTCCTTTCTTTGAATTTCAAAGAAACAGCAGTGCTGCACTATTAAAGGCATTCTGTGCTTCTTATAAACAAATCTAATTTGCCTCAATTTTATTGAGGTTCCAAGATGCAGTTTCTAAAAGTACATAGACTAAATACACAGAGACAGAAATGGCTTATACACCCAAGAGCAACCATCTGAGGTATCTGGTAAGTGCAGAGCAATTTTTCTCTTTCATTGGAAATAAATGTTTTTCTTATATATCCCTGGTTAAAATTTTCCTCTCTTTACTCCTCCCATTCTCATCTCATATTTCCTTTTCATCTGGATCCACTCTATTTCTATGTCTCAGTAGAAAAATAAATGCTTCTAAGGGATAAAAGTAAAATAAAATGATAAAATAAAACAAAGCTAACACACTAGATGGGGCAAAAGAAACAAACAGAAAGGAAAGATTCCAGAAGAGGCACAAGAAACAGCTATAGACACAGTGGTCCATTTATTTCCACACCTAGGAATTCCTTAAAAAAACAAAACAAAACAAAACAAAACAAACAAACAAAAACACTGCAATCAATAATTGTCCTGGCTAGTCTCAGTGTAAGTCAAATCTATCCTTCCCTCCACAACCTGCTTTTATTTTCATGGTGATTTATCACAGCCACAGAGACCCTAACTAAGACAATAATATATTTCCAAAGAACTAGTTATTTTCATTATGTAATATATAAATATATATAAATATCCATACATTTATATAATATATTATAAATATATAATATAATATATGATAAATATATTATATAAAATATATATTCTATTTTAACTATATAATACAAAGTAAAGAACCATGATAAAGGGTAAAAACCCTGGGATGACATTATGAATCAAGGAAGTTTGGAAGATGCAACTGAGTTCATTTTATGTTAGCCATCTACTACTGGGCATGCATCTACCCTTAAAGAGTAGTTTACCCAGTGGGAATCTCTTTGACCAAACTAAATTTTTATTTTTAAGTGGCTGTTAATTGGAATAGCTTCTGGCTAAAGGATGGGGAAATGTGTCTACTTCTTTCAACTCTAAGACCTGTGTGGGGCAAACCTTTGTAGGCCTGTGCATCTCTGTACAGTGAGCTCACATATGCATTTCTACTGTTGATTTAGAGGTCCGTATTTTCTTGGTCTTCCACACCCCTTTTGAGTTTTACTCACTTTTCATCATCTCTTCTACAGGGTTTCCTGAGCGTTAAGGAGAGATTTTCAATGGTGACCTCTTATTTAGGACTGAGTATTCCAAGGTGTCTCATTCTCAGTATATTGTCTGACTATGGCATATTTTGTATTATTTGTTCCTTTCTGCTGAAGAAAGAAGCTTCTCTGATAACGACTGAGCAAGACATGGATCTATGAATACAGCAGAATGCCATTAGTAGTCTTTTTATTACTATGATCTTTTAGGAGAACAGTAGCATTTGGTCTTATCCAAGGTCCCTGAGCTCTCTTGTCCATAAAGGCTGTTTTAAGGTTCTTTCCCTGTGCTTCAATTGCCTTGCATTTCTCAGGGCCTACTGTATAGAGTAGGCTTCCTGGACATTAGTGGTGACATGTTGTCACTGTTATTAATTGTGTTTTTCTGCTGAAGTGTAGGCTTCAGATTTGGGACAATTGAAATTCTAAGTACCTTTGCCTTTTTTGGGTGGGTACTTTTTCCCCCTTGTTTCTTTTGCCTGTTTGGTTCTTAGGATAATATAATGGCTGTGTGTTGTCTGGTAGAAAATTCTTCTGTATCCTTCCTGGTGTGTCCACTGGAGGCTCCAGGTTAAGTGTGTTTCTAGGTATAGATAGCTGGAATTTAGGAATGGATGGGCTAGTGTGGGGGAGATATCTACTGGAATAAGGAAGAACCACCAAGATCTTCTTAGTCCTCTGGAAGTGGGTCAAAAAATGGGGAGAGGCCATAGCAGGTGGTATGCTACAGAGCCGTGGCTAGCACTGAGCATGGGAACCTTAGCTCTAAAGGTCCTAAGTTTGGAGGAAAAGAGGAAAAGGTGAATATCTACAGTTATCCTATCTGCTTCCCTGAGCAGACTGGCCCAGAGTGAAATAATTTTAAGCAGATAATATTGATTTTTAAAGCTTTTGCCTAAGATTATTCTGAAACTCATTCGGGGAAAAGTATATTGCATTTCTAATTGAAGACAAAAACTAAAACAATTTAATAAAATGGAATAAAGTATTTGATTAAAGAACAACAGGTGCATAGAGATTATGAATTACCACCATTTGCCCTAATGTGCTCTAAAATTGAAGTATAACATTCATATATCAAATACAAATGTGAAAAGAAACTTAGGATCAAGTTGGTCCAACACTTGTGTTCTAACCTTAAATTAGCACATTTTGAAGTAATTATATTGGATGTAAAGCCCCAGAATACTGGAAAATATTCTGCTAATACAGATTCACTCTTCTGAACAAGTACGAAGATGACATGTTGTTAAATGTTAGTAATGATTTTCAAAATATACTTGAAATTCTTTTATAAAAACTGTACACATTTTTGTCTATGGAGTGTATAAACAAAATATTAAAACTATTCTATATTACCATACAACTAGGAAATGCTGACTTCTAGACATCCAGTCAAAAAATTTTCATCTAAAAATGTACGAAATTTATGCAACACTACTAGAAGTTTTGGGAAATTCAATTTTATTCAATAATTTGGATTTAGTCATCTTTTTTTCAAAGTCTGGATCCATGAGCCATTTCAATTTTGGTGTAAATTTCTTGTTAAAATGACAAAGGTTGGGGTATAAGAGAGGATGCCATGGGAAACTGGTCGCTGTATAAGTGTGAGGCATGAGTTCGTATCTCTCCCCTTCCACGGAGAGCAGAGTAAGGAGATTTGAGCCTGAGAGCCTAGCTTTGATGAATGGAGACAGGAAGATCTCTGGAAAGTGGTGGTTCAGTCAAACAGTTAGTTCCAGAGCCTGGGTCAGAACATGTCTCAAATTTGAGGCAGACTATGATAGAAAAAGATATTCAGTGTTAACCCTAGATATTATATACACAAGGGTAGACATATGCCCTCACATACGTGCATATTCACTCAAACACTGTACACAGAGACACAAATACCCATGAACACAAAGTTGTGTAAATAAAAATTCTCTTCAGCTGACCTCGAATTATCTGGTGCAGAGTAAGTTCCAGTAGTTATCAGTAACACAGATTCTTTGCTTTAATGCTAATTGATGACTATTTTTTAAGTCTCTGGTGGAATGTGTCTTGAAATTCTAAGTCTAAAAAATTTGTAGCACATCAGGCAATTGACGATAAATTGTCTTATAGAATGATTATCAGCTTAGGAAATCTCAATGGAGCACACTTGATAGTATCAAAACTTAAAAAAAAAAACCTATTTTCTTTGCTTCTCTCTGGCTTCAAAATACTGGGTTTGGTCTCATAATTTCATTCACTAGTAATGTAAACATATGTAAGCTCATTTATATTAATTGAGCAATACAGCATCACATGTAGATCCTCACTGTCCATATGAATATATATATCATCCCTTACTTATCAAGGAAAATTAATATTATTTTTATAATAGCTTTTGAAATAAGATTAACATAAGTAACACCAAAGACAACTTTCAAGGACAGTAAATACATAGGAAATCATTTACAATGAAGAATTTCTCCTTTGAAATTAGAAAAACCTCATCTCTTGTGCTGACTGGCAGAATCATGCATTTCTCTTCGTGCTGAATGACAATGGTAGTCAATCTGAAATTTGATAAAAATATAAATGGTTTTTCTTAAAGTGAACATAGTCTATTGGCTGGTCATTTTAGAGCTCCTGTCAACAATTTCTTCATGGATGCATTTATATAATTATCTGGTCCTATATAAAACTTGACTGTTTTCTGTGGTTAGGTAGATTTTATCAGCTTCTAGGACAATAGCATTTGGGCTATTAAGGAAACGGCCAATATAATAGGTGGATTCCATGGCTAATCCTTCTCATAGTGCATGTACAAAGAAAACAAGTCATATTTGTGATGAATGAAGTAATAATATTGAACCATGCCCTCCATGCGATTATTTATAATCTGCATCACCCAGCAAAACAGCAATTTACCATTGTGGCATCAGCAACTTGGCTAACTTGGCTGAGTCTGCACTGAGGGAAGGCTGATAATAGCAACTAATGTTGCACTCATAATTTCTCTTTGAGCTGAATATTTAATACCCCTCAATCCATTTGACTGAAACTGGCATTCAGACAAGTTGTTTAATCTCTCCATTCTTTCTTCCTCCTTCTCTCCCTCTTCTCTTCCCCTCACCCTATGTGTGTGTGTGTGTGTGTGTGTGTGTGTGTGCGTGCGCACACACGCATGTGTATTTGTACATGTACCCTGTCTGTATTTATGTTTTAAAACATTAAAAATAATTCACACAAGAAATACTTGATGTCAAATACCTCTGAATCTTTACTTATTTTATTTCCTCACATATAAGCTATAAATCTGAGAACAACTTTTTTGACTATAAATTGAGGTGGGAAATTAAAAATGTAGATTTTCTTCCATATTGCTATGAAGACAGTAATACCTTTGGAATTAAAATTGTCACAGAAAGAAGACTGGAA
Organism: Apodemus sylvaticus; assembly: GCF_947179515.1. Taxonomy (NCBI): domain Eukaryota; kingdom Metazoa; phylum Chordata; class Mammalia; order Rodentia; family Muridae; genus Apodemus; species Apodemus sylvaticus. The sequence goes on along the minus strand of NC_067486.1, from coordinate 32,879,983 downwards.
ATCTTATTTGGAATAGTTAGTATGTATTGTGTATAGAACAATGGAATTTCCACAATAGGTAATTAGATCAGGGATTTATTGCAATTATTATATTTAGCTGCATATTTTAGCAGATGAACATGCTGTAACTGAGAGAAATCGCTAACCATAGTTTTATAAGACATTTTGCTTCATATCAACACACTAGATATATTTTGTGTCTTGTTTATATTTTATGTTTAGAATAATAATATTGTCATTTATTCTACAAATATTTAGAGATCAGAATGTATGATAGATTACAAAGCTTCATAGATGAGGTATTATATGATAGGATTAATGGGGCTATGCTTAAACAGATGATCAAGGGGTTGGAATGTTTGCTACCAGAGAGATTTTTAAGGTATTTGATAGTATTTGAAGAAATAATGATCAGTCTTTAGAGCAAAGTAAATTTAGACCCGAGTCTTTAAACGGGTACCTAACAGACCATCAACTATCCAAATAAATGAAGACAGAAATCAACCCAATAACAAAGACTACCATACCCGTGACCCATTCAGAATCTAGAATATTGATGAGCAACAACTAAATAATGACAAAATTTGTGCAGGTGATTTTCATTGAAAAAAAAAACAATTTGGAAATGTCTATCAATCTAAACAGACTCTTTGAAAGACAAGATCACAGAGTTGAGGAAATGCCTAATTATAACGCAAAAAGAGGTATAGGCTAGCTCACTTTCATTAACTAAAGGAAGTAAGGAATGCACAATATCAACACGTACTTGTATTCATATGTATAAATCCATATGGAATCAACGTGCCAAGGTCAGAAAGAGATATTTGTCAATTTCAGCAACTAATTTGCCAATTATTTTATTTTTCTTAATGTAATTTGCCTATAGAAAATTAACTCTATACTGAATATCTGTTACAAATGATCCACACGTGTTTGTCCAGCCAAGACACAAGGATTTACAGATTTAAGAGAATCCCCCGACATCATGAAGCTTAACATTGTGAATGACATTGTTTCACTTTAAGCCCAGAAGATAAATCAATGGAGAAATTTAATTTAGAAACCTTTACTCTATGATAGCACGTAGAATCTAGTTCAATATAACTTTTCCCTAAGAGAGCAATGATTTCTTGGTAACTATAAATTAATAGTTCCCCTACATGTATTGTTCCACAGAAATGATCTGTGCAAGTAAGCATCTTATATTTTTCACAAAATAAGTCAGATAAAGTCCACACGGGGATGTTTGGTGCATGCCTATAATCCCAGTAGTTCTAATGGGGCAGGACAATCAGCAAAGAGATAGTCCTGGAGTACAATAGGAAGTCCTTGTCTCAAAGAAAAAAGTCACTTTTGAAAAATTGACTTGTAATAAACTATAGTCCTAAAGGACATTGACCTGATTTTTGTTGTTGTTGTTGTCCAGCTTGAAGGTCATCTAGTGCTTAAATTATTTGATTAAATGTGTTTTACTATAAATATTCAATGTAAAAGCAACCACATTTACTCATAACAAATTTCTGCTTTTTGTAAACTGCAGGAGTACAATATAAACAAAACCATATGCAAATATCTAGATACTGGATATATTTAGGTGTGTTTTATTTCTTTTTCCCATCTTAGAAGCTTTCTATCAGATGTATGTTTATTTTGAGAACATCAAATACAAAAGAATAAAAGAAAAACACCTCATTTTTCCAAACCTCAGACCAGTGACCAGGATGAAAAAAGAAATGAAACAAAACTTCCTTTATAGAAGAAAAAGGACTTTCTCATCATTCTTGGTCAAGCTTTGAGCCATTTATAAAATTTGATTTATTTTTGAGAAAGCAAAGCATCCAAATGACTCAGTGGAGAAAAGATAATTGAAGGGCTAGAAGCTGGGGAGACAGACAACCAGATATGTGGTACTTCATGCTCAAACCTGACATGTCTGAATACTAAGACTTTACAAGAAAAATTTAGAGTACATATAATTCTTTTTTTTTTTTTGAGTTGGTTTTTTTCTAGACAGGGTTTCTCTGTAGAGCCCTGACTCTCCTGGAACTCACTCTGTAGACCAGGCTGTCCTTGAACTTAGAAACCTGTCTGCCTCTGCCTCCCAGAGTGCTGGGATTACAGCTTGTGCCACCACCACCCCATGTACATATAATTATTAAAGGTGCTTCATACTTCTCAATGGTTTTTCCTGGTAAAATATATTTCTACAAGCCATATAGTGGATGCTTTCATAGAGGTAGAAAAATTATTTTCAGTGAACCACTAAGGTGTATTTATGTAGACACACTGAATGGTCAATATCTTTGCCATATTTGTTCTATTTTCTGCCAGGTTTATTAAACCTGAATTAAATAATTAATTCATCTGTTCATTGTTCTTTATTCAATGCACGCTCTATTCAACAAGTTATGAATCTGTAGATTTTTTTCTAAAGAACTTCAAATTGAATGTCATTCATTCTTCCCGTATTTCTTTCTGTATTTCCAGTGAGGAGAACACACTTGGAAATATACTAAGGAGTACTTAATATGTTGAATCAGGCATCCACTGACCTGCTGCCCAAGGAGTCACATGCTGCCAATTAAACTTGCCTATGCACTTGATTTTACAAAACAGTCTAATAAAAAAAATCTTAGAATCTTCTTTTTATTATATATTATATAATGAATTATATATAAACTAAATGAAAATAATCATTGTATATATGATAGGAAGGCAATTTTCCTCAAAGCACAGATATCCAGTGGAGAATAGGATGAGAAGAGAGACAGGAACCCATATCTGGTTCCCCAGTTTCCCTTTCAGGCTCTGCTGATTTTTATGTTTCAAGAAGTTTCTCTGAAATAAGTTTCAAAGTGAAATGTGAAAGAGCACAAACACTCTGTGCTCTAATGGGTGGATGTTGGGATTGGTTTTAGATGGTTGCTTCTTAACATGAATGCTGTATTCTGATGCTTCAAACAGAAGGTCACCACAGTGCGTTGCCTGGTAGAGTAATTTATTTGTCTCACTTTTAGAAAATTCAAAATGTCTCTTGCTCTGCAGAACAAAATCATTTTGCTGGGTCATTCTACTATTGGACAAAAAGAAATTATACCCTTCTCATAATATTTTTATGAGAGTAAAATTCACAATAACCATGTTTTGTTTAGTTCTATTTGAACCTTGTCTAGCTTAAATAAAACGATGCATTGCCAGTTTAGTTAACACTTATTTAGAACATGCAAATATTTCTATAATTCATGACATGCCAATAATAACCAGCAGGAAGCCAAATTAGCATATAATAATTTATATTTTTAAACATTCAAATTTTTTAAAGATGAACAAAGGAAACAACAGTGGAAGATGAGCTTTCAAATAACTAAGAATCAAAATGGAATAAAATAGCATGAGTTTCTGAATAAAAGTAAATGATAGCAGTTGAACTCCAAAATGGAGGTCTTATAAAGCTAGTATGTTATCATGTCATTTAAATCGTGTGTGTAAGACCACCCATCCATCCCATTTTGAAGAGGCTAGGTAAAGAGAGACATGAAAGTTGATTTTTGCTGTTGTTGTTGGTTGGTTGTTGTTCTTGTCTTGGGTTACTGTTGTTGTTGTTCAAAAAGGGAGGAGCAAGCTTTGGAATCTACAAGGAAAGAACTGAAGAATATATGACCCCACTACTTAATTAGATATGTGGGAGAACACTGTGATAAGTCAACAATTCACACCGAGACAAATCTTATTCAAGGTTTGCTTGAAGACGTTAACTAAATGAAAATATAGTCACAGACACAAGTTTTGGGACTAGTGCTTTTATTTTGTTTTTGTTTTTATTGGATATTTTCTTTATTTACATTTCAAATGTTATCCCTTTTCTAGGCCTCTCCTTTCGAAACCCCCATCCCCTCTTCCCCCCCCCCTGCCTCTATGAGGTTGCTCCCCCACCCCCACCCATCTTCTCACCCTGGCATTCCCCTACAATGGTGCATCAAACCCCTCAGGCCCAAGGGCCTCTCTTCCCTGTGATGTCCAACAAGGCCATCCTCTGTCACATATATGGCCAGCAACATGGTTTCCCTCATGTGTTTTCTATGGTTAGTGGCCTAGTCTCCGGGAACCCTGAGGGGTCTGGGGCTGCAAACCCCTTCAGCGCCTTCAGTCCTTTCATCACCTCTTCCATCTGGGACCCCGCCCGCACTCAGTCCAATGGTTGGTTGCGAGCATCTGCCTCTGCATTTGTGGGAATCTGGCAGAGCCTCTCAGGAGGCAGCCATATCAGGCTTCCATCAAAATACGGATGCTTCAGTGCTTCTTAGAAGAGGAAACAAAATACACAAACATGGGAGGAAATACAGAGACAAAGTGTGGAGCAGAGACTGAAGGCAAGGCTATCCAGAGACTACCACACCTGGGGATCCATCCCATATACAGACACCAAACCCGGACACTATTGTGGATGCCAGGAAGCCTAGTGTTTGCTAATCATGAATGTTCTTAGTGTTGCAACAGTGTGCCCTGCAACCCCTCCCTCCAAAAAATTTCCCCTAAAACCCAATATCAATATAATCCAAAGACAACTAAACTTTTAATGAATTTATAAGCAAATCACAAAAAAAATCTTAATTTTGTTTAATAGGCTCAAGTTTTATTGGTGAACAGTGAGATCTGTGCTTTGTGTTTATAAAAGCATTTACTTGTATGAGTCTGCATCCAGGTATATGTAATTTTCCATATTATAAATTGCCTTTTCTGGAGTTCATTCTCATACAATGTTATGAGATTTTATTTCATAAAATTATTTTAAGTAGGTAGGTAAATTCTCTGTGATTTTTTTATTTTGTTGGAAATGATGAATGATATCATTTATGGTACAAGCCATCATCTACTGACAGACAGATGGACAGACAGATGATCAGAGTTACAGGATTGATGGTTTCATTTAAATATAAACCAATATAATTCTTTTAAATAATCAAGAGATTAATATTTTAGTTCCTCTTTCTAAGATTAATCATATGTGCATTTCCCAGGAGTGTAGGCAATTCTAAAGGATTCTTTTTTCTCATCATATACAGTATGAATATTCATGCTAAAATGAGAACCATTAAAATAAGGCATGAATTATTTACTTCTGCCCAGAGACGCATTAACTTCATGGACTATTACTAATTCACAAAGGCTTTGAACATCTACCTGAGGTCAGTTACACATTCATAATACATGTTTCTAAAAATAATGTTCCCTAAAGTATGCAATTTTCACTTGAAGAAGTCAATATAAATCGAGTGTGATGAATGGTAAGATTGCATTTGGGTCACTGATGCGGATTGCTTTTTCCTCTGCAGGTTAAAAAGGAAATGGCGATATCTGGAAATACCCCTTGTGACAAGGAAACATTGTCCCTGTTCATTGGATATCATCCTCACACCTACAGACATTTTACAGGGACAGGAGGGCTGGGACTTGGCTTCATGCTGACATTTTGATAGCATCTGTGCCACATTCCAACACAATGGGGAAATTCCTGTGGGGTAAGTTTAGAGACTCTTGAAAGATACAATTAAGGAAGTCTGTTTTCTCTTGACGCTCAGCCAATTCACAAAGCTATATATGTGTTAGAAAGTTTACTCTCCCTTCAGAATTACTGTGATGAGAAGAAACTCGGACCTAAGGCAGACCATCTCTTAATTTTGGCAAATGAATGACTGTCTCTGAATTCTTACTTCGCTATGTCACATACCTGTATCCTAGGGAGAATGGACACCTGGAATGAATTAGTGCATATTAATCACTTAAATTATTTCTCAGTAAGTTAGTATGAATTTAACTATCAATTTCCCTCTTGTGCATTTGGTAATTTTAAGGGAAGTTACCTACTTTCTCTCAACATCAACTTATTGAATTATGGAATAAGAATGAGCCTTTGTGGGTACTGAAGAAGAAATAAATATGAAGCACCAAGACTGGTGCTCACTTGCTATCCTGTTTAGGTTAAACTTTCTTCTCAATAGTTGTTGGCATTCTCATTTAAAAAAAATATTTGATAATGTGATTAAATTCCTGGCTTAGCAGATTTCCAGGACGTGAGGGTAATTTGTGCCCTTCCAGAACTGTGTTTTAGGAAGTGAGATCCTCTATTGGTAAAATTTCATGGGTTAGTAATGTCTGTGCTGAGACTGATGACCATCGTTGGGCAGATAACTATGGGGACATCTTTTAGAGCTTTAGGGAGAAAAACAAACACTGCTTTTTTTCAGAGACTGGTAATGCATAATTAAAGGTGAAATGCAATAAATAAATTCAATAAAAACTGAAAATTTCACATTGAAGTTACTTTATAGCAAGTTTTCTCGGGGTTACTAAACAGAAATATGTGTGCTGATCTTGATGTGTCAGCTAACAAAGTGTGGTAAATTCTCTGAAATTTTATATGCCTTTGAGAAAGTCATATAACAAATATTGTTGATTCTTTGATTGATTTCAATTTTACTGGGAAATAAAATGAAATTGAAAAAACCCAGAAGAAATCTGCATGTGAATGCATGCCACCGCTATGTGGCTACTCAGGGAGATCAGAATAATGTATTACATCTCTTGGAACTGGAGGAATTTTTAATTCCTGACAGACACAGGTGCTAAGAACACAACATAGGTTCTCTATAAAAACAACAAGTATTCTTGACTGTTGAGACACACACTCAGACACATAAGGGGCCTTTTATATTGAGCATTTTTGCCATACTCTTATCCATCTGACCTCTCAAAAAGCCTAATATCCAACTTACTAGGCAGGAAAATTAGGATTTTGTGGTTAGTCTAGATTATATAGCAAGGCCCAGGACAAACCTGAGCAATAGAGTTTAAATGTGTCTCAAAATAAAGTACAAATCACGCTAAGGATGTAGCTTAATGGAAGAGCATGTATCTAGCAAGTGTAATGGCTGAGTTCAATCCAGAGTTCAATCCATATAGGCATATACAAAAATGTAACTTGCTGATCCGTGCACTGTGACACTGTCATTGTGATCATTATGTTTTTAAAATAACTTTAATGAGTACATAGCACTAAGCAACATAGGGTTAAAAAGAATTTATCATTAGAGGTTAATTTAGTGTAGAGTATGTCAGCAGATATGTGTGATTTAGAAAAATATGAACAGTTGATAGGATGTGACATAGCAAAGAGAGGTCACAAGGGCCACCTGGAGGTGTTGGGAAAGTGTTGAAGAGGAGACTCTGGTTGAGTAGAGATCTAGCAGATATGACAGTACTTTATCCCATTCCAGAAGGGTGTTGCAGGATCTGAGATCCACTATTGGTAAAATTTCATAGTATAATAAAACGATGCACTGAGACTGGTGACCATTGCCGGGCAAATTCCTATGGCGACATGTTTAAAAGTAGTGCCCAAGGATGCTAATCATTAATTCCTGGCAATTCTCATTAATATCTATCATATGCACTGGGAAAAAAATTGTAACATAGATCAAGGTCAGATTATTAAAGTTCTCCATAAACACACGAAGGTCCTCTTACAGAAGTCAAATATACTGTTCAAAAGCCTCTCGTATTGTTAAAGAATTCACCTTGCCATGCAGAGAGAGTAATGCCTTTTTCCAAAGGGGAGTGGAGAAAAAATAAAATTGCTCGGTAGTGCAGAGGGAGTGAACTGATTAAAAGCTGCTTCAGCTTGGTCTTAGTGTAGTGATATAAGGATTACTTAAGACAGTTTTGCATAGCCTTACCATGAGCACGAGAGGGGATATGAACATTTTATCTTCACATAAAATAGCTCACAAAACTGCAGAACAAGAGACAATTATCAGTGCTAGTAGACTGCCTTCTAGGTAAAAATGACTTACTAAGAAATCCTCCCAATATTTTTATAATTAATGCCCCATTTAATAGTTTTCAAAACCCTTACACTTTCTGAGACTTAATACAAGACCTATCATATAGAAGTTTTAATGTACTTATTTAAATTAAGAAAAAAAACTTACAGATAAAAGCCACGAATGCTAATTACAGGTTAGTAAAAATTGTAATGATGTTCATTCTCTGTGCTTTGCAGCTTGTAAACTTTCTTGGAAAGGAACACTAAAAGTGTTTAAAAGCTAGTCACTTAAAAAGTCCACGGGAGAAATAGAAATACATTTAAGAAGATGTAAATCTTCAAAAAGTAAAGCCTACTACAGTTGAACTTGGTCAGTCAGCTTGTTTTTCAGGCAAAACATTCGAAAACAACAGCTTCTTAAACATAAACAGTGATCATAAGCACTGTCGCAAACCCATCTCAGCATCCCCGTGAGGGAACCTGGGTGATCTGTAGAGGATGAAGAGCTCCTGTAGTGACCCTGAGCCACGCAGCAGCCACGTTTACACAGCAGCAAAGAGATGTCACTCAGTGTGGACTGTGTGAAAATGTCGAAAGGAAGGAAGTGAACACAGCGGCAGAAAGGAAATGCAGCCTTCTGCTGTGTTGTCTCTGGCCCTGAAGACTCACACTTTGTTCATTTTCACCAAAAGCTTTCCTGGAATTTTTGCTCTGAAAACATTTCTGTTTATCAGATTCCTTCAGGTATGGTAGGTTCTGCACAGGGTCATCACTGTCCCATAGGTCTGTCCAAGGCATAGAGGCTCGAAAGAAGGACCCAAGGAGTCGAATGGGGTTTGCAGTACCATAGGAGGAAAAAACAATATGAACCATCCAGTACCCCCCAGAGCTCCCAGGGACTAAAGGAACAACCAAAGAGCACACATGGAGGGACCCATGGCTCCAGATGCATATGTAGCAGAGGCTGGCCTTGTTGGACATCAAAGGGAGCAGAAGCCCTTGGTCCTGAGAAGGTTCGATGCCCCAGTGTACGGGAATGCCAGGACAGGGAGGCAAGAGGGGGTGGATTGGTGAGCAAAGAGAGGGGGCTGGGTTAGGGGATTTTCAGGGAGAGGGGAACAGGAAAGGTGACAACATTTGAAATGTAAATAAAGAATATATCGAAGAAGAAGAAGAAGAAGAAGAAGAAGAAGCAGAAGAAGAAGCAGAAGAAGAAGAAGAAGAAGAAGAAGAAGAAGAAGAAGAAGAAGAAGAAGCAGAAGAAGAAGAAGAAGAAGAAGAAGAAGAAGAAGAAGAAGAAGAAGAAGAAGAAGCAGAAGCAGAAGCAGAAGAAGAAGAAGCAGAAGAAGAAGAAGAAGAAGAAGAAGAAGAAGAAGAAGAAGAAGAAGAAGAAGAAGAAGAAGCAGAAGAAGAAGAAGAAGAAGAAGAAGAAGAAGAAGAAGAAGAAGAAGAAGAAGAAGAAGAAGAAGAAGCAGAAGAAGAAGAAGAAGAAGAAGAAGAAGAAGAAGAAGAAGAAGAAGAAGAAGAAGAAGAAGAAGAAGAAGCAGAAGAAGAAGCAGAAGAAGAAGAAGAAGAAGAAGAAGAAGAAGAAGAAGAAGAAGAAGCAGAAGAAGAAGAAGAAGAAGAAGAAGAAGAAGAAGAAGAAGAAGAAGAAGAAGAAGAAGCAGAAGAAGAAGAAGCAGAAGAAGAAGAAGCAGAAGAAGAAGAAGCAGAAGAAGAAGAAGAAGAAGAAGAAGAAGAAGAAGAAGAAGAAGAAGAAGAAGAAGAAGAAGCAGAAGAAGAAGAAGAAGCAGAAGAAGAAGAAGCAGAAGAAGAAGAAGAAGAAGCAGAAGAAGAAGAAGCAGAAGAAGAAGAAGAAGAAGAAGAAGAAGAAGAAGAAGAAGAAGAAGAAGAAGAAGAAGAAGAAGAAGAAGAAGAAGCAGCTCCTCAGGGCTGGCAGCCTAGGGAGAAGGCGCAGATTGTCCTTCAGTTGGAACATGGAGTCTTCCTGACAGATGCAAGAAAAGACTGAGTGAAATTTGTTTCTGTTTTTGTTTGTTTTGTTTTTCCCTAAGGTTGCAAATCATGCAAGGGGTTTTTTTTCCAATGAAAATAAAAGAAAGCTATCTCTAAAAGTAAACTTGGAATTTGACGTTTCCGTCTTCCGACATTACACACTTTCTCGCAGCAGGGTTGGATCCACTTTTCTGCCATTCGTTTCCTCTCCAGGGCAGATGGAGGATCTTAAACTTCCCTCGTGAATGCTGAGACTTAGTAAAAACTGTCCAAATAAAAAGACCTTCTTCAAATATCCTCGCTTATAATATACAGTCTTTTAATCATGCCTTTTTGTATGAACACTTATTATATATTCATGAATCATGTCTGATATTTCATTTTTCATAGCCAATTCAGTTCTTAAAATACTATTCGGGCATAAATAGAATCATAATATCACTGTGCATCATGTCATTTGATTTGTCGCATGGTATCTCCCCTCAGATTTTGCTGGTGGAGGGAATGTCATGAGTCACACAATAAGTGGAAGTAAAGTAAAACCCGAGGACTGACGAGTGATAAGGGAAATTAAGATGCCGAATCAAGGCAATTGCAGAGTTCTCGGAAGGTGGCAAAACAGAGATCGCAAAGAAATCGAATCATTTCCTCCTCACAAAGCTACTTGTGCATAATTTCATCAGAAATTGATTAATTGTACATGTGATTTTTGTAAAAGTAGTTCTCTCATGGGAAACATCAGAGCCGCAGTCTCTGTGAGGCACAGATATTGCAAAGTATTGAATTTAGAATCAGTTGGTGTACCTGGTGTGTGTTCTTAAGCACCTTCCTTGTTAAAAGACAAACATAATCCACACAGCAAATGAGGTACAAGAAGAATGGAGGAGTGGCCTCTGGTTCTGGAAAGACTCAGTGTAACAGTATAAGGCAAAACCAGAACAGGGAAGTGGGAAGGGGTGGGTGGGAGAAAGGGGAGGGAAGGGGGCTTATGTGACTTTCAGGGAGTGGGCAGCCAGAAAAGGGGAAATCATTTGAAATGTAAATAAAATATATATCGAATAAAAAAAAACAATAAAAAAAAGACAAAAGAACATCACAGGAGCCACTGGGTTATACTAAATATATACTATATACTAGAGCATAACACATACAGGTGCAAGTCATACATTTTTGCATTATTTAAAATTCTTGTGCTGTAGTATGCCTCAGTTAAAGGGGAGAAAACTCAAAAAGGAACTGCTGTTTAGAGGCCCTGTGCTAGATCTAAAGATGTGTGCAAGCCTCTTCCCATGTACAGATGAACACTATCTCATGATCTCAATGCTGTGATAAAACTGTACTTCCCTGTGTCCACCCTGCCCCACTGGTGAAGCACACTCCCCCATCACCATTCTCTTTGTTTCTCAGTGTAGCTTTATTTGTGTTGAAGGCAAGGATTTTCAAAGCAACTAAGAAAGGTAAGTCTAGGTTTAAACTTAGAGGCTCTGACCAGCTTAGGTTCAGTAAAACAAAGACACTGAGCTGGGAGAAGAGATTGCTCTCTTATAATTAAGAAACTTATTCCCCAGAAACAGGGCAGGATGGGAATGAATATTTCTGCTTCCTCCCTCTTCCGTCCTCCTCACCTCTCTTACCTTATAAATTAGCAGATTTGCATACATAAAATATACCTAAAAAAACTCAATAAAAGTGTGGTTTAAAAATATGCAGCTAATTATATGAGAACGTTCTTTGCTTTTCCCTATAAGGCAAATGAATATTTATCAAGTTAAATTCCGAGATAGTTATTATCTCGCTTGCGTTTTGAATATAATTACATTGGAAGGGAATTGTTCTGATGGGTATAGGCAGAGATTAAAAGATTTGTATGCACATTTTAAAAATGCAAAATAATCATACTTGTTTTTTTTTTTTTTATCATTAGCAGTGATAAAAAAAAAAAAGCAGCCGATCCTTCTCCAGCTGAAAATAAGTTAGCACTAAAACACAGGAGCTCCAGAGATATGGCTTCCATCAAAATGGCCAGAGAAAAGTAGGCTGCAATTATTTGGCGGTCAGGGAGTGGATGGGTGTGGAGTATCTAACTTTGTAGGCACAAAGAAAAACACAAGGATTTTAAAGGAGTTGTCTATTCTGTTACATGAAGTTCAAATTTAAAAATAAACATTCTTAACCTTTTTTCTAACAATACACATTTGAGATAAAAACATAGCAAACAAACAAATAGCAGATAGTCAACATTGCCTTAAAATGAGTGTCATATTTATACTCAGGAAAATAAAGACATGGGTTTATGTTTCTATACATGTTTATGTTCCCAATATCCACAACCACAGAAGAGATTTTCAGTATCTCTCCCATTTCTTAAAACCAGCCTCAAGATAGAACCATCCATTCATTATCATTTTTCTTCATCTATTTTTCAGCATTTAGAGATCACCATGTTTAACTATTATTATTTTATTAACTTCAAGATCATATTAACTAATATCTTATATTTTGGTATCCATGTATGTTTTAACCCTCAACAATAGAAGAGCAAAATAGATCAGGTTTATGAAAAGTGTTTTAAAAAATTACTGAGGAGAGTGGACTTCGTTGCATCACAGGGGAAGTTGCTAATCTAGGAGCCTCATTACCCTAAAATGCTCTCTTCTCCAGTGTTTGTTCTTTCACAGACCCACTGACCTTAGCAAATTTAATTATTGTCTTTCCAGGTGAAACAGGGGCTGCATACAATTAAAAACTCACTGCTCCACACAGGTGCTAACTTTGCCCTTCAAAAATTCTAAGTATGCAAACAAACCTTAGATGATAGAGTGTGCCGGGAAAGAAGAACACGTGTTTCTATAACCGGGAAAGCTTTGATCTCCAAAACACTGAGAAAATCCCATCTGTGATTAGATCCAGAGAACTTTATGGTCAAATAGGAATTGAACTATATTACTTCCTAGAAGTTAGTGATACAAGCTAGGCAAATATTAAATGCACATGTGATCTGGTTTGAACTATGGGAAAAGAAAGCCATCTTTTGGACTTTGAAGGCTTTTTATGAAATTTCTAATTAATCTCTTTTAATACGACAAGTAGTTCCACTTTGGCTTATCAGTTAATCTTTCTCTCAGTGGACTAGTGTCTCCCCTCAGATCTTACACAGAATACCTGCTAAAGTTAATAGGCGTTCCACATGAGTAACTGACGTTGCCAGGCACGAGGAAGTAATAATGAAATTTGCCTGACACTATCTTTATTTTTCCAATAAGAAGGATTTATTTTCTTTCATTGTGCCTAATATAATTAATATTTTATAGGGACTAGCTATATTTCAAGTGCTATACTTATTCTCATATATAATATACTCACAACAATAAAATGTAAACCATAATAATAATATTATTCAAATTGCAAATCACTCAACAGTGTCTTATATTTTATTTGCACATAGATTTATTATATATATATATATATATATATATATATATATATATATATATATATATATATATATGAACCTCTGCTTCCAAGCACTCTAACATGCCCAGGATCTTAGGAGCAGATATTAGGAGGACTTAACATCTGCCCCATCACCACTGGGTGGTGACTAGCAGGACCCAGAGACACAGGAACACTGCCCAACCAGTGGCACAGGTTACTTCCTGTCTGGGCTGGTTTACCTTGGAAGTGAATTCCCCAGCCAGCCCCCAAACACACAGAGGAACCTCCGCTAACCAGATCACAGGATCCCAGGATCCCAGGAGCTTGGTCACACCAAGATCCCAGGGCCCCAGAGGCAGCTTGCCTCCTAGGAGCTCAGATACACCCAGGATCTCAGGATCCTGGAATCACAGAGAACAGCTGGACTCTTAGGAGTTCTGACACAACCAGGAACACAGGAAGGACATGCTATAGTCACATATAGCAACGGCAGGTAACATTAGAGATAACCAGATGGCAGGAGGCAAGTGTAAGAACATACACAGCAGAAACCCAATTCTCCAACGACAGCAAGTCCTGGATATACCATCACATCAGAAAAGCAAGAATCAGATCTAAAATCACTTCTCATGATGATCACAGAGGACTTTAAGAAGGACATAAATAACTCCCTTAAAGAAATACAGAAAAACACAGGTAGAGAGGTAGAAGTCCCTAAAGAGGAAACACAAAAATCCCTTAAAGAATTACAGAAAAACACAATCAAAGAGGCAAAGGAAATGGAATAAAAAACCAACCCAGATTTAATGGAAATAGAAACAATAAAGAAATCACGAAGGGAGACAACCCTGGAGTCAGAAAACCTAGGAAAAGGACCAAGAATTGACACCTGGGACCTCATAACATTGCAAAGCTTCTGTAAGGCAAAGGACACTGTCAATAGGACAAAGCATCAACCAACAGATTGAAAAAGAGGTTTGCCTTGAGAGGCATCAATGGGAAGAGAGATCCCTGGACCTATGAAGGCTGGATAGATGCTCCATTGTAGGGGAATCGAGGGCAGGGCGGTGGGTGTGTGGTGGGTGGGAACTTCTTCATAGAAGCAGGGGAAGGAAGGATGGGATACAGGCTACCCGGGAAGGGGAGAAACTGGGAAAGGGGATAACATTTGAAATGTAAATAAAGAATATATTCAATGAGAAAAAGAAAAATATATAAATGGAGATTACTTGTACAAATTCTTATGAGAAATAAAATAATTATTCATGTTACATCTTGATTGGAGCCCCACTTCTCTCCTCCCAGTCCCAACATTCCAACCCCCCTCCCGTTACACCCTGCTCTTCTGAGTTATATTTTCCTCTCACAAGAAATTCCAACATATTCATATAACAATCACTATCTAAGAAACTATTAAAATTATTTTAAGTGCAAAGAAAATGAAAAATTGTTTAGGGTTAATGAACAACATGGAGAATAATGTTACGTAGTCCTGGAACAAATGAAGATGTTGTTGTGTAAGATATAAATTGTTTTATTAAAATTTCAATGTAGATAAGGTATCTAACTAGATGTAGGTAGGCATTTGCTACTTATTTTCTTAAAAGAATATTCTTTTTTTATTCGATATATTTTTATTTACATTTCAAATGATTTCCCCTTTTCTGGACCCCTACTCCCTGAAAGTCCCATAAGCCCCTTTCCCTACCCCTGTTCTCCCATCCATCCCATCTGGTTTTGCCCTATACTGCTGCACTGAGTCTTTCCAGAACTAGGCCACTCCTCCATTCTTCTTGTACATCACTTGATGTGTGGATTATGTTTTGGGTATTCCAATTTTCTAGGCTAATATCCACTCATTAGTGAGTGCATACCATGATTAATCTTTTGAGTCTGGGTTGCCTCACTTAGTATGATGTTCTCCAGCTCCATCCATTTGTCTAAGAATTTCATGAATTCATTGTTTCTAATGGCTGAATAGTACTCCATTGTGTATAGATACCACATTTTTGTATCCAAAAAGAATATTCTTAAAAAAACAAAGTATATTTAAAAGTTATCATTTTAGTATTATTATAATATGCACACTAAAAAAGAAAATGTAATTTAAGAACATTAGAAGAAGTGAAAGTTCTTCAAAAAATAACCTCAACAAATTGAACAAGTTTTTTTGAAAAGAGATATTTAGGCTGTATGGTCTAATAGAAAACAGATCAGGAAGTGAACAGAAACTTTATGACACTGGTCAGTAGATATTTCTCTGGTTTTATCAAAACCTCCACCTTCTACTTTCAAAATATCTTTATTTAATTTATCTTGAATCATGACATATGTAATCTTCATTTTGTTTCTTTTTTCTGAATTTTGAACCTGAATTTGTACTGAATTTTTATAAGATGTCAAGTCCTCTGAATTATTGAATTGCAGTAGAGATAGACAATTTTCTATTATTTCTCAATACTAAAAAATATAAGATTTATTAAGGACACATACACTTTTATGGGTAAGTGTGATCTTAGCATCAGTGTTAATTAGTCTAGAAAATAAATCTAGAATTGTACCCAGCTTTCAGTTTTCTGCGAGTGCTGATAAAGGCTCATAGGCAACAAAGGCAATCTTTCTTCCATTTCTTTGCTGTCATTACTGTTTCTCATTGAAATACAAATATTGAGTAAGATATGATGCTGATATAGCAACACTAAGTTAGTTAAACAGCTGGGAACTAAAGCCATTTAAATGAAAAGGAAATTAGAATGTTCTTGGATGTATAATTGCATAGGATCAAACCAAATGGGATCCCAACACCAATATGGGGAAGGGATCATGAGTTCCCACTCCCAACCAAGAAACTATCAACTATCTGCACTTGGCACCTGATCAGTTTTTCTACAGAGTCACACTGAGTATATCTTATACACTTAAGGGAGGCCGATTGGCAGAATTAGATAGCTAATACAAAACAAACTCAATGGTATTTTTGTAGACTTCTTTCCTCTTATTGTTTTCTTTGGCATTTTTTGCCTTAATGGTCTTTTTCTAGTATATTATATTTCCAATTTTGTTTTTATGGCATGCGTACATGTGTGTGCACGTGTGCATGCTTGGGTATTGTATGTGTGTGTTTCTTATGTTTCTTTTCATCTCTTATTCTTTCTTTTGCATATTTGTTTTCTAAAGAGAGAAAAAAGAAAAGATGTGGAGTTGTGTGGGTGGGGAAGTGGAAGGATCTGAGAGGAGTCTGGGGAGGGGACACCATGACCAGAATACGTTGTATGAAAAAAAAATTCAGTTAATGGAAAAAGAAACATATAATTGCACTCCTAAGATAAACCAGTGTCTGTCTTGCTTAAGTCATTTTTCCTTAGAGTCTTGTAACTATAAAGTAAAGCATGATTTAATATAGCACATTTGCTATAAATATCTTCTTCCCTTTACATTCCCTGGATTTGAATGGCACTACCAATAATTCAGATGCACAAAGCAGAGTCTTTTCTTTCCTCTGATGCCATAGCTCTTTGTTATTAGATTATCCCACAGACTGATCCTTCTGTTTGTTTTATTGCACTTAATTCATATCTTTATTTCATGACTGTATTAGTTACTTTTTCTTGCTTGAGAAAACACCATGACTGAGAGTGACATGTTAAGAGATTAGTTTAGCAAACAAAGCAGGTATGTCCATAAAATCTGAAATGACATACCAGACTGATGAGGCAGGATACTGGGTTGCCCCCAAGCTGAGAGCTAGCTAAATGGAGATGGGACAAGACTATAGACTTCCAAGTTCACCAGTACACAAGGATGTAATTTCTACAGCAAGGTTTCACTTCCCAAATATTCTATAGCATCACCAGAGCGTCATCAACTGTGTGTGGGAGGGTGTAAAACGTTCTTTTTAAAGGTTCTATAACATCAGCAAGGAGTCATTAACTGGAGTCAAATGTTCAAATATGTGAAATATGGGGAAAAGTTTCTCATTTAAATCTGCCCAGCAGTCAAAGTTTAAAGCATGACATTCCATTATTTAAATCATTTTAAATGCTAACATGATTCACAACATATCAGATATCTTGATTATCATTATAGCATAACAATATGATAAATGTTATAATCATAACAATATTGCATAACAACTGCATAACAAAATTTCAGTTTTGAAGTAGCAACAAAGTAATTTTATGATTGTAGTCAATACATCATACAAAACAGTATTATAGGGTCACAATGTTATGAAGATTGAGACGTGCATACAATTCTCAGATCTTACTTTCCAACACCTCCCTGATCAGTCTCCGTCCTCCATTTTGAATCTCATTTTTCTTCACGTTTCCAATCCTATGCCCCTTCCCATGCCTTTTACAGTCTTTCTTGGAATCTCCTCTGGGTCTCATGCTTTCTTATGACTATCTGTTACCTTTGTGCCAATCTCTTCTGTTTTGTTACTTAACAAATGTTGACATATATTCAATCATCTGCTTAATAATCAATCCTTTTCCTTTCGATGAAGATCTGCCCTTTGTACATTTCCCAAAGTATAACCACACTTTGAGTAAAATGTATATTTCATATGATCTCACTATTCTAGATATCAAACCGAAGGGACATTTTACCTCCTTCATTAGAGTAGATGATTCATTTGAGTAAGGACTTGTCATTCATTTATAATAATTTACAATAACAAAATAGAAGTTACTTTCATTCATCAACTTGTTAGAAGATATTTATTTTTAAAATGGCTGTTAATATGAGTGATAAAATAAATTAAGAATCTCCATCCTCAAGTGTAGAAAAGTACCTACCAACCTCAGAGAAAAATATTCACAGGAAAGCAAACTTAAGAAATGACTTTTCTGTTTCTGTTATTGGTACAAAATGGTTAGAAAAGAAAACAGAGATTAAAGATAAAGATGAATAAGGCAAATAACTAGTAATATGGATTAAAAGACCAGTGTTTACTAATGTACTTTTGAGCATTTGTTAGGAAATATGAAAGATCTGAATTAATTTGACAGATGCATACCAAAAAACCACAAGTTGACTGTTAGTAAGAAAATACTGGTTCATGTTCTTGTAGGCATTTTTTCATTTCACATATTTAAACTTTATTGGTATATGTAAGGTATACAAAGAGAATTCATTATGATTTCCATACAAGGATAAGATAAGCTTAAATCAACTGTACTTTCACTGTATGACTACCCAAATCTTTCCACTTCAATATTCTTTTTTTTTTCTTCCAATAGCATCTTTAATGACTCTGTGCTTCAATTTTTCTTCCATCTTCTGAAATACATTTTATAGAACAGTGCTTTTATGTGTGAACCATGCAATAGCATCAGACAAGGAAATACATATCTTTTTTTTTATTCAATATAATTTATTTACATTTCAAATGATTTCCCTTTTCTAGCCCCCCCACTCCCCGAAAGTCCCGTAAGCCCCCTTCTCTTCCCTGTCCTCCCACCCACCCCTTCCCACTTCCATGTTCTGGTTTTGCCGCCTCTTCAATATTCTTAAAGTCTATTTTTACATTAGAATTCCCCAAGATTCTAGACATGAGAATACATGACAGGTTACCTGATTTTATTTTTCAGTGGATTTTTAGATACTGGGATTTATAATAACTAGGCTTTGCAGTGCATATAGTATTCCTTATAGAGCAGCAAAGACAAATCATGTTTTTTTGTTTTTTTGTTTTTGTTTTTTTTCTTTTATATATATTTTTCTTTTCTTTTTATTTATTTATTTATTTATTTATTTATTTATTTATTTATTTATTTATTTATTTATTTTATTTATATTGCAAATGATTTCCCCTTTTCTGGGTCCCCCCTCCCCACAAGTCCCATAAGTCCTCTTCCATCCCCCTATTCTTCCATCCACCCCTTCCCACTTCCCTGTTCTGGAATTCCCCTATACTCTTGCACTGAGTCTTTCCAGAACCAGGGGCCACTCCTCCATTCTTTTTGGACATCATTTAATTTGTGGATTATGTCCTGGGTATTCAAAGTTTCTAGGCTAATATCCACTTATCAGTGAGTGCATACCATGATTGATCTTTTGAGACTGGGTTACCTCACTTAGTATGATGTTCTCCAGCTCCATCCATTTGTCTAAGAATTTCATGAATTCATTGTCCCTAATGGCTGAATAGTACTCCATTGTGTAAATATACCACATTTTTTGTATCCATTCCTCTGTTGAAGGACACCTAGGTTCTTTCCAGCTTCTGGCTATTATAAATAGGGCTGCTATGAACATAGTGGAGCATGTGTCTTTATTGCATGCTGAAGAATGCTCTGGATATATGATTTTATTTTTCAGTGGATTTTAGATACTGGGCTTTATAGTAACTAAGCTTTGCAGTGCATATAGTATTCCTTATAGAGCAGCAAAGACAAACCATGTTTTTTTTAAGGAGTACTTACAATGTATAACATTTTCAAAAATCTATGATTATGTAATTCTATGCAGTGTCGGAGTCCATGCTGACTTGGCAGCCACTGTGTGGGTTATGAACTTTACATGCAACATTAAGTGTGCATGTTCAATCTGTGTGTGTGTGTGTGTGTGTGTGTGTGCATGTATATGTGGGAGAGAGAGAGACAAACAGACAGACACTGAGAGAAAATGTTTATCCCATTATCAAACATTAAAAATGAGTCATTATCTTAATTTAAATGTATGCTTGTATCTAAATGATGTTCATATTTTCATTCTTTTGTAGATTTAATTTTTTTACTTACTCACTTTCCATCTTGTTCACTGCCCCCTCCTACAATCTTTCCTCCATACCCTCTCCCCACCTCTGAACAAGCTGGGTCTCCTTCGCCACCCACCCCCCACACACACTTTGGCATTTCAAGTCTTTGTGACACTAGGTGCTTTCTTTTCCACTGAGGCTTGACAAGGCAGCTCTGCAAAATGAAGATATCCCACACACAGGCAACAGCTTTTGGGATAGTCCCCGCCCCAGTTGTTCGAGACCCACATGAAGGCCAAACTGTACATCTGCTACATATATGCAAAGAGGCCTAGGTCCAACTGTGTATGTTCTTTGGTTGATGGTTCAGACTTTGAGAGCCCCAAGGGTCCAAGTTAGTTGATTCTGTTGGTCTTCCTGTGGAGTTTCTATCCCCTTCTAGGTCTGAAATCCTTCCTCCTATTCTTCCATAAGAGTCCCCAAGCTCCATCCATTATTTGGCTGTGTCTGTATCTGTCTGAGTTTAATGCTGGGTGAAGGGTCTCAGAGGACAACGTGCTATTGTCTGTAAGCATAACAATGTATCATTAATAGTGTTAGGGATTGGTGTTTACCATGAGATGGGTCTCAAGTTAGTTGGTCATTGTCTCAGTTTCTGCTCAGGGAGGCCATTTTAAAGACTAAGGCAAGGCAATATTACATATACTATAACATTTTTAGCTTTATGATAACATTATAAGAGAAACATTTTTATTATTCCAATATAGTTATAAAAATGACTCATGAAATACACAAAGGGCCATTCATTAGAAATACATGACATGCTATAATATACATGTCTTCCCATAATCTAAAAGTAAATACATGCAATAAATGAAAGTGATCAAAATAATATTCAAAATTATCAGGTTACCTAATCTAAAAAGTAAGAGTAGTTTTTAATCTCAGTCTTTCTTTCTTTCTTTCTTTCTTTCTTTCTTTCTTTCTTTCTTTCTTTCTTTCTTTCTTTCTTTCTTTCTTTCTTTCTTTCTTTCGATTTATTCATTTATTATATGTAACTACACTGTAACTGTTCTCAGAGACTCCAGAAGCGGGAGTCAGATCTCATTACAGGTGGTTGTGAGCCACCATGTGGTTGCTGAGATTTGAACTCAGGACCTTCAAAGTACAGTCAGCGCTCTTAACTGCTGAGCCATCTCTCAAGCCCAATCTCAGTGTTTCTATTTAAGTAAATACATAAAACACTTCTGTGGCATTTTATACTCCACACTTACAAGTTTAGGCTTGTATTAAAAGTTAAAACAATCAAATCAGTTTTAGGTATGTAGTTTTTCTAGTCACTGTTTGGTTGCCTAAGATAATTCTTATTTGACTCCACATTGAGAAGGGCATTGCCATTAACTTCAGCTTCATTATTTTCTTAGCAACAAACTATGGAGAGTTTTTGTATGTGGTAAGAAGTCTTCTGTGTTACGGCCTTGGACTACTCCTACTGCTTACCTGGATCCAGCCTTTTTCCTTGGGACTCCAGGGCATCACGGTGTTGAGATCACTTAAAGACCTTTCTACTTCAACTTTAATCTTTTCTTTAGTTGAAGAGATTTGATTACCTCTAACTTAATAAGAATGTTGGATTTACTTTGCTTTATAGTTCTTCCAATTAGCTTTTGGACTGTTTTGCTGAATCCTTTAATCTCACCTAAACTGGTGGGAAATTTGCGAGAGAAATAAAAGGACCATGGTTATTTTAAAAATACATTTTACCACTAACTCTCAGTATGTACTTGACTGATGTAATCTCATAAGTTGGCTATGTGAAACTTAGTTTAATTATATGAGCATATGAGGTTGTTATATTGTATTTTATTTTGCTGACCTTTTTCTGTTGGTAATTGAGCCTGGGGCTTCACACTCTGTAGGAACCGAGCCAAATACTCAGCAATTATTTTGCAGTTTTTATTTTGGGACTAGGTGTCACTAAGTTGGCAAGTGTAGCCTTGAGCTTGTGATTGTCCTGTCCCAGGGTCCAGGGGACCTAGAATTGCAGACCTTTGCTATCAAGCCCAACTTAATAATATGCCTTCCTAATCAAGCATAATTTTAGTACACATGTGATAGTATATGAAAGCAAATGAAGGAAAATTCTACAATGAAGCCATTAAGCAGAAATTTGCAATTGTCTTTATAACAAATATAATAGTTTTTACTACTTCTAAATCTCAAAATGAATTCAGATTTAAGGCTGTCTCACTGCATTTATTCTTGACCTACAAGTAGATATATAATGATGGAGAGATTTATATGTCATTTGTTTGTGCCATGGTCTCAATGTAGGCTTGATTAGGTGTTGCATAGCATAGGTTTTCCTGAAACTCTACATTCTCATGCCTCAACCTGCTAAGTGATATAATAATCTATGCGTGCCTACCCGTTTGTTTCTCACACTTTTTTAAAAGGCTTAAGAATAGTAGTAGTAGATTTCCCTTCTCTTTGTGTGATTTGTGTTTCTATCTTTTTTGTGATATAGTGGTTTAATGTATGTATCAACTGAGTGGTGTTGACTCGTCTATCAACTTCATTAATGTTTGTTACTAACTTCTATCTAACTTACATTGGACTTTATCAGTTATGACAGACTATCAAAGCAGATTTTACATTATCTGAGAAAAGGCTATTGTTAAAGGCAATATTTATATATTCTCCACATAAATGAAAATGGAGTTAATATATTATATTTTGTAATGGTAAGAAACTGGTTTATTATATGAGTTATATTAATCATTCTTCAAAATTGTTAGTAGTTTATGAATGAAGCTTCAGTTTAATTAATGGAGCCATTTGATCTGCTGGAGGTAGCCCATAAAGGAAGTCAACCAAAATTTCTGTAGTTTAAAATAGTCAAGCAACAAGAGTCATTACACATGCTAGGAATTATCTTATTATAAACATCTAGAAACAGCTAATAAGTCACAAAAATTTTACAGTGGCATTTATGTATAATTTTTATCCAAAATAAATAGAAATATATAACAAATAATAACAAATAATGAAGTTAATATTAGAAAGTTGTCACACAGTCGGGCCTGTAGTGATGAGCATTGTGAGATCTAACTAGAAGCACAATATTCATCTTCAGATTGTCAACTGGCCACCAGGTTTTAGCCACCAAGGAGCTGTCTCATCATTGAGAAGTAACCTGTAAAACTTTGCCTCCAGGCCAGGTGAACAGTGAAGAAATTTGCAGTCTGTCTAATCTATAGGAGAAATGAGTCACCAATGAGAAATGAGGCTTAGCCCTGGTAATGTTTACCTAGGGGCAGCAATTGACTCCTACATATGGTACAGAATCCCCACTTAAGAAAATTAACACAAAATACGACAGTTTACTTCCCTGTCATTCCGAACAAAGCAAATAAATGGTTCTCTATGTTTCATTATAGGAGTTAAGGGAATTCTCAGAGAAAATGAATCTTATTGAATAAAAGCTTGCAGCATCCTATAGGCAATCAGATAACAGACATAGAAAGAAATGGTAAGACTAGGAAAGAGAAAGAATAATGCAAGCAGGAAAAAATTCCTCTAAGCAAATGGAAACGACACACCTATATATAAAGTACTAAGACTTGGGTTTTGTTTAGATTATTGGGGAACTTGAATCAGTAAAATAATGCTGGAGCATGAAATAATACCAAGCAGCTTTGAAAAAGAACTAAACAAGAAACAGAAATAGCATTTAAGTAACAATGTGGTCTATGTACTTTAAAATAATTGGGTACATAATAAATATGTACCCAATAATTTAATTATAGTAACAAGATGAATTAAAATAGTCAATAGTCATGCCATTTATTATGACATTCAGAAATATGTAAGTGGGAAGTACTAAAGAAAAATTAGATGAACATCCAGCAGATTGTTAAGAATTTCTGTGCAGAGAGTCTCGTGAGGAAAAAGGATATTTATGAAGTAGTTACTACTTATTGAAGGTGTTTCAGGGTACACTTCCACATCTAAGTATTAACATGTAGACAGCACATTCAAACAGATTTTTAAAAAAGCTACAGTGTGCATCTAATCAAGAACTTTGAAGGCAAAAGAAAGCAACTGATTTTCAGACTTTGCAGACAGTTGTACCCAGAGCTTCCCACATGCTAGATAAATAGGTGCCACTCAGCTTCCATCCCATGAATTCTCCCTGGGCAAGTTTAAATTTTACTTGGAGCATTTGACCCACATACTAGCTGCTGTCCAAGGGCTTCCCAATGTTGAATTTTGAACCTGCATTTCAGTTTCGTGATGACAATTCCTAATTATCTACTGGGTGAGAGGTTTTGTGGTTTTGTTCTTGTAGTCAGATTATTACAACCCTGCATACTTTACATCTGTGAAAGTGGCATATTAAGTCTAAAATGATACTAAATCAGCAGATGGAATCAATGTTTAAGTTGGGAAGTGACCCTGGACTATTAAGATCAAATGCATCAACATTTCCTATTTTTGAAGAAAACAAAGAAAAGCTAATGTTGTTGAGAAAGCATCAACCAATCAGTGCTGTCTTTAAAGATGAGAGGATATCCTAAGTGAAAGAATACAGGAAACCTCAAATTAGAGTCTAGAAGCTAGAACCTGGGAGGAAATTGATTCTTTTCTAGAATTTCTAGAAGGGAGTACTTTTCTTCTGGAACCTTGATATAGAACTCTGAAACCAATTTTAGATGTTAAATGCCTAGAAAAGAACTTTAAAGAAACTCATGTTTGCTGTTTACCAACTTATTTGTAGTAATATCTTATAACAGCAAAATACTTAGATTTATGGACAAAATGCTGTTCTTGTTAACTAATCAATACTACTAAACTTCTAAAGCTTTCCATTGATTAGTTGGTAACATTGAACATAGGTACATCCAATTGATCAACACTCTTTGTTAATACAAGTGGTTGTAAATGGATCTGTAATCCTAAGGTTTGGGATTCAAGCATACCTTTTCATTTATTTTTTTGTGTAAAATTTTGGCTATGTGTTGATTAAATGCTGATTTCATAGGCTTGTTGGTTAGGTAAATTTGATAGTGTATAGAAACCTAGCTTTCGTCATATCCACACAGTTCTTCCAACAAGGCACACCTCTTCCAATATAGACACACCTAAAAATGTTGTTCCCTGTTGACCAAGCATTTAAACACATGAGTCTATGGGGTTCAAAACTATTCAAACCACTACAATTACCTTTACATTTTGGAATAATCTTGTCAGGCTATCTGGTTCCTTAAATACTACCTTTCTTTATTTAATCCAGCCATTACTTTGTTTTGAGATTTTCACATACATCTCTTTGCTTCACTAATTTCTTCTCATTAGCACTAGCTTTTATTTTATTTTACTTTATTTTATATTTTATTTATTTCCTTTGTTATTGTTACAAAATACCTGGTGGACACCACTTCATGGAGGAAAGCTTTTTTATTTCAGCTCATGGTTTCAGAGGGGCAGTGTGCTAGGACCAGGAAAGCATGGCAGAGGCACATCAGTGTTCACTGGAACATGTGGTCATTCATGGCTTACTCACATGGTATAGGCCAGGAAGCAGAGATGGCAAGCATGAGCCATGGGCTGGTATAACTTTCAAAGGCCTGACCCATCTGACCTAAATCTCTCTTCCAGGCTTCATCTATAGCCTTCATAATTGTATCAGAGTTGAGTACTGAGCATTCTACCATGGGTCTGGGCACATACATAATATTTAAAGTATCAGACTTTCTCAATTTAGGTGGTAGTTTGTTTATCCTTGCACCAGAATAGAATACATTGCTTCATTCTTATGCATCTGAAGTCCCATGTCAGGCACTTTTGGGTCTTTTTTGCTGCTAAGTTTTGGAAGATTCAACTTAAATCTATTAGGGTGCAGACATTTGTGCACTAGGATGATGCATAAAATCTGTCGTATCGGCTACTGGTTTGCTTTTAGTATGTTTATGTATTGGCCTTGAATTCCTGATCTTTCCAAGATGTTTAATATGAAGAGGTGTTGAGTTTTGTCAAATTCTTTCTCAGCAGCTAATGAAATGATCGTTGTGTTTTTTTTCTTTCTTTGAGTTTGTTTATATTAATGTATGTTTATATTGATTGTATTGATGGATGTGTGCATATTGAACCATCCCTGCATCCCTCGGATGAAACCTACTTAATCATGGTAGAAGATCATTTTGATGTGTTCTTGGATTCAGTTGGCATGAATTTTATTGAGTATTTTTGCATTGATATTCATAAGGGAAATTGGTCTAAAGTTCTCTCTTTCTTTGGTCTTTGTGTGGTTTAGTTATCAGAGCAATTGTGGCTTCATAAAACAAATTGGGTAATGTTCCATCTGTTTCTATTTTTGTGGAATATTTTGAAGAGTATTATTCTTGGGTCTTCTTTGAAGGTCTCATAGAACTTTGCATTGAACCCATCTGGTCCTGGGCTTTTTTTTTTTTTTTGGTTGGGAGACTATTAATGACTGCTTCTATTTCTTTAGGGGATATGGGATTGTATCTCATACTTGGTACCTGTACCTGGTGTCAGTCTAGAAAATTGTCCATTTCATCTGAGTTTTTCCACTTCTCTTGAGTATAGGCTTTTGTAGTAGGATCTGATGAATTTTTAGATTTTCTCAGTATCTGGTATTATGTCACCCTTTTCATTTCTGATTTTGCTGATTTGGATACCATCTCTGTGCCCTCTGTTTAGTAAGGATAAGGGTTTATCTATCTTGTTGGTTTTTTTCAAAGAACCAGCTCCTGGTTTGGTTGATTCTTTGCATGGTTCTTTTTTTTAATTATTTTTCTACTTGGTTGATTTCAGCCCTGAGTTTGATGCTTTCCTGCCATCTACTCCTCTTGGGTATATTTGCTTCTTTAGAGCCTTCAGCTGTGCTGTCGAGCTCTTAGTGTAAGCTCTTTCCATTTTCTTTTTGGAGGCATTCAGAGCTAAGAATTTTCCTCTTAGCACTGCTTTCATTGGGTCCTAAAAATTTGGGTATATTCTACCTTCTTTTTCATTAAATTCTAAAAAGATTTTACTTTCTTTCTTTATTTCTTCTTTGACCAAATTATCCTGGAGTAGAATGTTGGTCAGTTTCCATGTGTATGTGGGCTTTCTGTTTTGTTTGTTTGTTTATTTGCTATTGAAGACTAGCCTTAGTCTGTGGTGATCTGATAGGGTATATGGAACTATTTCAATCTTCTACATCTGCTGAGGTCTGTTTTATGACTGACTATATGGTCAGTTTTGGAGAAAGAACCATGAGGTGCTGAGAAGAAGGTATATTCTTTTGTTTTAGGAGAAAATGTTCTATAGATATCTGTTAAATCCATTTGCTCCCTAACTTCTCTTAGTTTCACTGTTTCTCTGTTCAGTTTGTGTTTCCCTGATCTGTCTATTGGAATGAGGTATTGAAGTCCCCCACTATTATTCTGTGGGGTCCAATGTGTGCTTTGAGCTTTAGTAAAGTTTCTTTTATGAATGCTGGTACCTTTGTATTTGGACCATATATGTTCAGAATTGAGAGTTCATCTTGGTAGATTTTTGCTTTGATAAGTATGAAATGTCCTTCCTTCTCTCTTTTGATTACTTTAGGGTGAAAGTCAATTTTATTCAATATTAGAATGGCTACACCACCTTTTTTCTTGGGACCATTTGCTCAGAACATTGTTTTGAAGCCTTTTACTCTGAGGTAGTGTCTGTCTTTGTGTCTGAGGTAAGTTTCCTGTATGCAACAAAATGTTGGGTTCTGCTTATGCATCCAGTTTGATAGTCTATGTCTTTTTATTGGAGAATTGAGTCCATTGATATTATGAGATATTAAGTGATTGTTGTTTCCTGTTATTTTTTCATTAGAGGTGGAGCTATGTTTGTGTGGCTCTCTTCGTTTTGGTTTGTTCAAAAAAAGATTAATTTCTTGCTTTCTCTAGTGTGTAGTTTCCCTCCTTTTGTTGTTGTTTTCCATTCCTTATCCTTTGAAGGGCTGGATTTGAGGACAGATATTGTGTAAATTTGCTTTTGTCATGAAATACCTTTGTTTCTCCATCTATGGATATTGAGAGTTTTGCTGGGTATAGTAGCCTGGGTTGGCATTTGTGTTCCCTTAGGATCTATATGACATCTGCCAGGATCTTTTGGCTTTCATAGTCTCTGGTAAAAATTCTGGTATAATTCTGATAGGTCTACCTTTATATCTTACTTGACCTTTTACCCTTACTGCTTTTAATATTCTTTGCTTAGTGCATTTATTGTTTTAATTATTATGAGACAGGAGGAATTTCTTTTCTGGTCCAATCTATGTGAAGTTCTATAGGCTTCTTGTATGTTCATGGACATCTCTTTCTTTAGGTTAGGAAAATTTTTTTCTATAGTTTTGTTGAAGATATTTACTGGCCATTAAGTTGGAACTCTTCATTCTCTTCTCTACCTACAATCCTTACGTTTGGTCTTCTCATTGTGTCCTGGATTTCCTGGATGGTTTGGATTAGGAGCCTTTTGCATTTTACATTTTCGTTGACTGTTGTGTTAATTCTTTCTATGGTATCTTCTGCATCTGAGATTTTCTCTTCTATCTTTTGTATTCTGTGTTGATGCTTGCATCCATGATTCCTGTCTTCTTTCCTACGTTGACTATGTCCAGAGTTCTTTCCCTTTGTGATTTTTTTTGTTGTTTCTACCTCCATTTTTAGATCCTAGATGATTTTGTTCAATTCCTTTACCTGTTTTCTTGTGCTTTCCTATATTTCTTCAAGGGCTTCTATCTGTTTACCTGTATTCTCCTGTATTTTTTAAAGGAGTTATTTATATGCTTCTTGAAGCCCTCTATCAGCATCATGAGCTTTGATTTTAAATCCAAATTTTGCTCTTCTGGTGTGTTGGGCTATCCAGAACTTGCTGTTGTGGGAGAATTGGGTTCAGATGGTGCCATGTTGACATGATTTCTCTGGTAAACTTCCTACATTTGCCTTTCACCATCTGGTTATCTCTGGTTAGTTGGTCCTACTGTTTCTGGCTGGTGCTTGTCCCTCCTGTGGGCCTGTAAGCCTGTCTCAGCTCCCCGGGGTGACCGGCTCTCTCTTGGCACAGAGTGCTGTGGCGCTGCCCAGCTCCTAGGTTCGGGTGGAGCCTGAACAGACCCTGTCCCAGATGCTCTGCCACATCTATGTTCCCTGGGCTCTGGGCTATACCTGCCTTCTCAGTACTAGAGAGATCAGATTTTAACTTTCAATGAACCTGTGGAGCATGGTGTGGATACTGAGCTCACCCTGATCTCATAACAGCTCCTGGAACCTGGTCACAGACCAGTACTCCGGATGATCTCTACTTTTCAAACACACTCTTATAAGATCCTAGATCACATTAAATTCGATTGGGGAACAGGGGGAGGGAAGAAGGCTTATGGAACCTTCAAAGAGGGGAGAACCAGGTAAGGGGAAATCATTTGAAATGTAAATAAAGAATATAACTAATAAAAAATAAAATAAAATTCCCTAGGGGACAAAAAGAAAATAAAATTTTTTATACAGTATATTCTAGTCACATTTTTCTTTATGATTGTCTGTTTTAGCAAGGGAAAACTTTCCAAAGACAAATGACAAATGAATGACAGATCCAGGAAGGGAACTCAGGTAAAAATTATAGAATATGAGGTTCTGAATGCAGAATGATTTTGACTCCTCATCCAAAATTCTAAGACATTTACTTTTTAAGTATTTAAATATTTAAAATAAATTACCTTATTTAATGATTGCAATAGATAATTCGTATTGCACTTAAGAAAAAATAGGTGCCACTTGAGATTCTAGGCCACCAGAGATGACTAATTGAACAAGGTATAATTGAAAGCATACAATGTAAAAAAAGTGGCTGGCTATTTTGGCAACATTATTTCAAGTGCATTTAGAAATTAACATTGTATATATTTTGTAACAATGTATATTGTAATTTTTAGAAAAATATTGCATTCATTAACATAAATCTGTATGGCCCAGTTTTCTCCTCAAACCATGAAGACACACTCAGGTCTTCAGGCGTTGTGATAATTGCCTTTACCAATTTTAATTAAGCTATTAAGTTTATTACCAGCCCTATGCATGGTATTTTGTAAGACAGTATGTACCTAGACTTATTGTAATATATTATGCCATGTTTTATTGTGATCCCTGGGAGGTCCTCTCTTTTCTGTAAAGAAACAGTATAGAAGAGGAATGAATGGGGGAAGGGAGGTGAGATGCTGGATAGGGGAAAGGAAAGGGAGAGAGGGGATACTTGGTCAGGATGTAATTTATGAGAGTAGTAAAAATAAAAAAGAAAGAAATCGGAGTGATTCTGAATCAATTTTTAAAAAATATCATGTACATTATTTTCATGCAATAGCAGAAAAGGTGACCATTACAAAAGAAGATTCAGTAAAAACGTGAAGAATTTTAGTTAGCTCGCAGGATACAACATTTAAAGGTCTCTGCATACACTACAAACCGGCATTGTGTTTTGTTGAACTATCACATTTTTTCTGAGCTAACATTGAAGATAGGGTTTAGTTACTCACATACAAAATATTACCATAGGCTCACGATGAAACCAAGACTCAAAATATTAGATATCTATGTTTAAAGTCAAGATTTGTAATGGCAAAATAGTAAACCACTTTTTTTTTAAAAAAAGGAAAGCTTATTTATGAAATTCCAGCTTGACCGTTACTAATAGCAAAGTATGTATAATTGAGTTCACTTTGACTCTGAATTTATTTTGAAGATTGAAAATAACAACTCATCATAAATGTGTATTAAATAACCCTTAAGGTAAAAGAAATGGCAGCACCTGAGATCTGGAACATATTGGAAATTATTGATCAATTTTTATTCACAGTATTGACCATGCTACATGGTACATCCTTAAAACATGCAAAAAAAAAACCATGCACACACACTTGTGACCACAAATACAAAACGCATGGTCCATTCTGAACATTTAAAATGTAATTATTAAGATAACTTTAAAATGTCTTTAAGGAATGATTTACAATCTCATAAATGCTTTCAAAATTCTTATGACTCATGCGTTTTAAAAGTTTCATGGAAACCACAAAAATAATCAGCCACAAAATATTCAAGCCATTCCTTGCCATTATCTGGGAATCACTGCCACAGACGGGACATTATTTCCCTCCCCAAATTCCTTTTCCCATTTATGTTGCTTACAACTTTAACTCTTATGAATAATCGCCATATTCAGGAAATATTTTTCTTCCTGTCAAGTCAAGGCAAAAGTTATTATTCTACAGAGAAACACTTTTATTATCTATCAATATATATAAAATTGAAAAAATCATAACGTTTTATAATTAAATAAACAGAAATGAAATGCTAGTTACAGACACTTTCAACTTGTTTTGGAGTGACTAGAAATTTTTATCATTTATACTCATCGACTTTAGATAACAGAGATTACGATTAGCCACCCACACACACATATCAAAGAAATCTATTTAGAGTAACTGTTTTTTTCTGTTATTATACTCAGGGATATAATTTTGACATCTTCAAGGGATAATTATACTGATTATGCATTGCTAATTCATATTTACGCGAATGGTAGCCTATTACGGTAGACAATAGCTCAATTCAAGGGTAAGAATGGATAAACAAGTAGAGTCTGCTAGCCAGATTACAGGAAGTCATCTGTCTACATAGGTGGACATCTTAAATATTCTAAGCCTCAAAAGTCAATGAGTGTATATTTCCTACATTAAAATGCTTTGAACAGCTGCTCACTTTCTATCTCTAATGTTACTTTTCCATGTTCTTTCATATTTTGGGGTTGTAAGAGAGAGAATCCTTGATTAGAAGCCAGTGGTCTTTAACACCTGCAAGTCTCCTTTAAAACAAGGAGAGTGTTTGCCAGGCCAGGCCATCTGCAGTCAACAGAGGCCTGGAGTGGTACCAGGGGGGCAGGATGTCGTGGATATTCAAATCCGCATATCCTGAGTCTTTGAATCAAGAGGGTCTCCTTCATTGAACACTTGAGTGGGGGTCTCCTAGCAGCTAAGGAAGCCGTGTACACGAGTAATTAAAGGACTCCATTATGTCCTGGATACAGTGAGACTGGAGCTGTTTCTGATTCCCACAGATGTGAGCCAGCTTCTTGTGCCCATGACAGGGTGTGTGACATTTTCCAGGAAGTGCATGTCCACTGTCCGCTGTGGGAGACCCCGACGCGAAAGCAGCTTATACATTGTGCAATGCACCTGGGCTCTCATGACACTTAGGTTTCTTAAACCTGGCTTAAAATCTAGTAAGGGTTTGTGGGAATGTGCATGTGTTGTTAGCACTTGCAATTCTTTTAGAGTGCAAGTTAAAAAATAAACAAAACTAAGTTGAGCCTTAGAAAAAGAAAAAAAAAAGAAAGGGAAGAAAAGAACACAATAACAACAACATCAACCACAACAACATACACTTGTAAAATATGGCTAGGTAAATTTATTTCTTTATTTAAGTATTTAGCTGAAATTGTCAGTGTTTATTCCTCAACTCTTTTACTTTATTGTATTATGAAACTAAATGAGGGCTTACTCTTTACCTGTTTTATGCTAAGCATCAGGCTACAGCATGATGATAAAACTCAGGAGCAGATAGAAATGATCCATGCTCTCAGATATCTTAGAAGGGGAAGAATAAATGACACATAAGAGGTAGGACAGAAGAGTTACTATGGAAACAACAAATGAGGAAATAAAGCATTATTAACTTAGATTAACATCAAACACATTATTTTATTACTAAAATAGTTAAAATTTAAATATGTGAATATTTACAAAATTTATTTATGAGAACATGTTGAACATATTTATTAATGAGACATTATATAGTCCCTTAAAAGTATATTCCATACTTTCAAAAATATTTTTCAATTGCCTGATTTTTAGAATTAAGTGGTATGTGTTCATGAAAATATGTTCAATGTATATATTATTCTTGAGTTGATTTCACACCATATAGAAACAAGTTTTATTGTTTCATTTTGCTTAAAATTTGAAAAACAGTCATTTTCTGATGTGAAAAATTTAATTGTTGAAAAAACTTATTATGGATTATACTGTAAATAAGAAAGTCATGACCTAAAGAGTGACCCTATCACAACGGACACAGTTTCAAAACAGTTTAAATCCAAAATAGATGGATTCAGACATTATTAATATTTTAAAAAAATTAAAAAGTATGAGGTGAGGACTAATTTTTGAGAGTATTTGAAAATTGGATCATATTTCAAATTTATACTCTTAAGAATGTTTAGCTGCTGCTTTTCTCACGGATTACATGATCCAATCAAAAAAGTCTATAGTCACTGACTGACTCACCCTTATATTTATAATGCCTCAAACTGAAGTTAAGGAAAGGAAATTGGTAATGTTATGATCCAGTGTTAGGCACACTGGAAGCAAGAACAGCATAAAATGTGATTGATTACATGAGACAATTGGCTCCGAATAATCATAATCAATACACTAACAATACAACTGGGGAAAGCCTGTGGCTATGGCTAAGCTAAATTACCAAAGGCAAAAATCATTCCACTTATATCATAGTTCTGGATTACTCTAATCCCAGTATTAGGGATCAACTGGAAACTTTTATAAGAGTATTTGTAATGGTGTTGTCTAGAAAGTCACCTAAACAGCTATTTCCTTGCCCATATATTTTTTGGTGTATAATGAGATCAGCATAACTTCAGACAGCTCAGTCTTCTCCCTAGAATTAAGTGAGAATTCGTGGCTGTTGGTACATTGTCCCACTTGAAGACAAGTTATTAGGCATATGCACTGTGCCCCATTAATTATTTTGTCTTCTTACTGTTTTCTCTATGAATTTGTTGAAAGAATAAATATATTTTTTAAAGGAAAAGATGGACATAAATGAAAAGGGATGTTTAAAATAGTGAGACTGCATCTCAGGACATTGTCTGAAGATGCTGAAGTTTAATCAATTAGGCATATGTGCATAGAAATAGAGGTGCCCGTGGTGGATACCCATTAGAAGGAGTAAAAAGAGGTTTGGGTGCTGGAACTCAAACTTGTGTCCTCACCAAAAGCAACTTGTGCTCTTTAATGCTGAGCCATGACTTCGGTCCTGACAATGAATATTTTACTGAGTAACTTAGAGAAAACATTCTCAAGCTGAGCATGAGGTAAAGATAGGTTGTCTCTGATTTCTTTCCCTGTAGTTCTATGACACCTTGAAGAAGGTAGAGGAGTCCTTTGTATTTGGAAATTATGATCCTGAGAAAAGAACAGTAGGATACATGTGTTTTGTATTAACTTAGGGGTTGAAATGATGGGGCTTTTCTTTATGAATATATGTTTCAAATGAGAAAAAAAATTTACATTGAAAAATCATTTCTCTTGGTGCAAAGAAGTAAAATAAACTGTTCTCTCTTCTAGATATGTGATGCACATCCTGACATACCTCCCCAAATAAATGCTGCTAAAATTTGTTGCATTTCAATCTCACTTCCAGATGAAATGTTTTGAAGGGTTTGAGATCTGTGGAATAATAAGCTATCATCTCTAAGAAAAGTAAAAATTGCTGAGCCTAAAACAAAAGGTTGGAAATCCACAATAATCTGTGCCAATAAGAAAGAAATTTTCCTAAAGTGATTTAATGAAAATTAAATCATCTTTAAATACTCTTTTGAAATATATATACATATACATACATATAAGTATAGTTATGTATATATTTTCAAAAGAATATGAAAAAATAATATATATGATATAGATTCTATATAAGATATTGTATATATTTGATACATATCAAAAAGTATATATAGTCTTTCTAAATATTATCTTTGAAAATTATAAAATATCTATCAAATATATATTTGTTTGAGATTGTACATGGTATAAAAGTAATACAAGTACTTATTATGAGGGACCAACAAAACCTGACTTTTAAATACACTGTTTCCATACACATTAGTTTCCAACCCATGCACATGTTATTTCATTCTAAAATAAAATTTGACCTAAAAATGAATCATAATTTGAACTGTCATTGTGAATTTGTTCTGGCAAATCCTTTTAAAAGTGGTGTTGATAAATTAAGATGAGAAAGTGACTGTATAGGATAAACTCTAAAGATAATAAAAAAGAATGCAAAAGAAAACAAACTGTGACAAAAAGCTGTCATCTCATGATCTTACCACACTGCAAAGTTAACTCCAAATGATGGAGAATACTCCATCTATTGCTACTTAACTTTTATTTTGTATTTTACTGTATGTGTGTGCTGCATGCTTATGTGTGTATTTGTATGTGTGTGGCATGCATAGTGTGTTGCATGCCTGTGTGTATTACATGCATGTGTGTATTTGTGTGTGTGTTGCATGTATTGTATGTTGCATGCTTGCATGTATTGCATGCATGTGTGTGTATTTGTGTGTTGCATGCATTGTGTGTTGCATGCTTGTGTATTTGTGTGTGTGTTGCATGCATTGTGTGTTGTATGCCTCTGTGTTGCATGCCTGTGGGTGTTGCATGCCTATGTGTATTTGCATGTGTGTTGCATGCATTGTGTGGTGTGTTGCATGCATGTGTGTATTTGCATGTGTGTTGCATGCATTGTGTGTTGCATGCCTGTATGTGTTGCATGCATGTGTGCACATGTAAGTTGTTCTTTATCACACTCCATCTTGTTTCCTTTAGGAAGTGTCTCTCACAGAATCTGAAGTGCTGCTGGGAGCCTCCTGCCCTGGAGCGAGTAGAGAAGTGGCACAGAGTAGGACTTTGGTGTGGCTTTAAAGGCTGAGTGTCTCTTCATGTTCTAGATCTCTAACTGTACTGAAATGCTGATGATAACTTCTAAAAGGTCCTAAAAACTTTCTTGCTCTTTCTGAGGGTAAAATTCTGGTTGCTGGCTTAGGCATTTGACACCCGTAGCCTAACAGTGGGGGATTAAGTAATGTGGCCTTTGTTCTATCTCAGCAGGAACTAACTGTGCAGCTCTAACTTGCAGCCTAACAACCAGAAGCCACAGGAAGAAAAAGGAACACGTTGCAAAGTGACCCAGAATTGTTCCTGTCTGAAGGAACTGCTGGGACAAAATTGGAGAAGAGCATGAGAGAAAGGAGATCCTGTGACAGGCCCAAACTGGGATCCAGCTCAAGGGGAGGCCCCAGGGCCCTAAAGGAGAGAAAAGAATTTTTCTCTCTCTTCTCTTTGTCCTCAGTACTTAATCATCTTTGAGGATACATGATCACATGTTAAAAAGTTCATCACAAGTTCACGCATAAAATCAAATCATAAATTGAAATAGACATTTACAACAGAGAATGTTTGCATGCATATCCATTCGGAGTAATTATTTCTCTAAACATCCATCACTTATCACAGCTCCACAAGTTCATGGAAAGTTAAAAACCATAACTAAGTTATTAGTGAAGTTTTGTATAGATAAACCCAGTCCTATATTTTATCTTCTGTCCTAGCTGTTAGCATTCTGTCTGAACTCCACCCCTCAGTCACTTAGCAACAGCTGGGTGTGCTCCTCCCCACGATTACCGATTACCTGACAACAGCCAGGTCCACTCTAAAAGGGGCTACTTGCCTCCTCCTCCCCCTCCTTCCCCTCCTTCCCCTCCCTCCTCCTCCCTCCCTCCTCCTCCTCCCTCCCTCCTCCTCCTTCCTTCCTCCTCCTCCCTCCTCCTCCTCCTCCCTCCCTCCTGCTCCTTCCTTCCTCCTCCTC
Organism: Apodemus sylvaticus; assembly: GCF_947179515.1. NCBI lineage: Eukaryota > Metazoa > Chordata > Mammalia > Rodentia > Muridae > Apodemus > Apodemus sylvaticus. The sequence goes on along the minus strand of NC_067486.1, from coordinate 32,843,271 downwards.
CTACCTCCTCCTCCCTCCTCTTCCTCATCTTCCTCCTTCTCTTCCTCATCTTCCTCCTCCTCTTCTTTGTCTTCCTCCTCCTCTTCTTCCTCCACCTTCTCTCTCTCTCTCTCTCTCTCTCTCTCTCTCTCTCTCTGTCTGTCTCTGTCTCTCTCTCTTCTCCTCTCTTGCCTCTCTCTTGTTTCTTGCTCTCTTGCTCTCTTGCTCCCTCTCTCCCAATTCCCTTCCCCCCTCTCTCTATGTGGTCATAGCTTACCTCTACTTCTCTACTCTCTCCCTCTTTCTCTGCCTCTACTACTCTCTTAACTCCCCTCACCAAGCCCTGAATAAATCTATTTTATTCTCTATCATTGTGTGGCTGGTCCGTCAGGGGGAAAAGACACCTTGGCATAGGCTCAGCTGAGGCACTCCCTTACCTCATACTTCACCACACTCCCAGAGAACACATTCTTATATCTGATTAGCTTTTTATAAACACATCATTTGGTGCCATGACTCAGATTCAAACCTAGGTTGCTGTGGTCAGAACACAGCCAGGTAACTGTGGGGTAGAATATACCTGGCTTTTGCCAGGTAACTGTGGGGTGGAGTTTAGACAGAATGCTAACACTAGCGCCTATAATAAATTGTTAGTCATCTTTTTATGACATTTGGTAATTGTTTTACAACCTCTTGGAATGTGCTCTGAATAGTAGAAAGTCTAATTACTATCTAGAAGCAATTAACGTGACATATGGGAGACTGACAGAGTTCTCATTGCTGTTTTGACTATCAGAAAAGAACCTAAAAGTGGTCCCACTATCAAAGAGCTTAATAAATACTAATATAATTTTAGGAATTTTTATAGGATCATCATAAAGAGTTGAGAAGTCAATTCTATTTGTATAGCATCACTACAAGACAGTACATCTTCACAGATCTGTAGAGATCTGCTCCAAAGGGGTGAGCTAATATATAGTTATTGTTATATATGTTTAACAACAGGAAAAGCATGTAACAGCAGAACTCTTTCCTAAAATGATTTTGTCCTGTGCCTTGCCTCTAGGAGTTCTGCTGTATATCTTAATCTGAATTGAAGTAATTTCAGGAAGATTACTGACTTGCCTTAGGATGGCTCCTGACACTGAAGCTCCCTATTCCATAGCTAGCCTGGTGTCTGACAAACTCCAGGGGCCCTTCTGCCTCAGCTTTCCCTTTTCCTTACTGTGTGGCTACAGGTACAAATGCTCACACAGAGCTTTTTTTTTTTTTTTTTTTTTTTTTATCTGGCTGATTAGGATTTTGGACTCAGTCTTTAAGGGCTTTTAAGTGCCAATCCATCTCGACAGCTACTATCTCCTGCTTTTCCATTCTAATTTCTGATCCTATATTCCAAGAAAAAAAAAATCCAAGTTTTTCACTCTGTTTTTCTTCAATGATATTTTTTGAAAACTGAAAGTCTGCCTATAATCATGTAACAATAAATAGCCAATAGGATAAAGAAGGGTCATTTGTTGTACCATTGTATTAATCTCAGAAATTTCTGGTGTCTCAAAACTGACATTTTAACTTAGCAGTTCAGGATTTTTCTAGCATCATTTCTAGTTCATTTTTCTAGTGAATTTCATGAAAATTCACTAGATCACATGTCAAGTACTGGTTTTAAAGACATTTATCTGTAATTTCATTTCAAAATGAAATCTTGAGTCTCTTGGTATTCAACTCATCTTTCAAAGTTTACTAAAAAACTATTTTTTTTATAATTGCTGAATCAATTGACGTCATAATACTCGAATATTTTTTTAAAGTTCAATGCACTTAATCATTGGCCTCTAAACTAAGAATAATGAAAAAGTACTTGATGAACATCTGTTAAATACTTGGGGGGGGCGTTGAGCACATAAACAAAACAAAGAAAATGGAAACTTTTATTTTGTTTCATGAATATTTACTGGTTTAAAATTCATCTCATATTAATTTTGCTTCCAAGTCAGATAAAAGATATGCTAGCTAATTATTTTCTACAATTTTCTGGTCTGCTTGGCAATTAAAATTTTCATAATGACTTAACAAGTAATCTTTCTAAATAATTAAGCAGTCACTTATTTTTATATATGATCTACACAAAACTATTCATCAGCGTTTAACTTTATTCAGTATATAACAGGAAAACAACAATCATGCTGCTTTTCCCTCAGTCTAATATACAGTCTGTAATACAACACAATACTCCTTGTCAAGGTGTATGAGATTCTACTACTCCAAACAGTAAGCCATTTACAGTGACCATAGCCTGTGTGCCCCACAATTTAACACAAGGCTAACACTGTACTTAGAGCCATCCGGTAGGAAAATGGTGCGTTTCATAACACTGCCTCTCAGTTCAGATGCTGATAGCAAATATGAACCTATAGTTTACAAAATGGAAATGCCCACAATCCTCTGCTTTGGTTAGATTGATTTTATTTTAGAGTTTCTCACAGATTTTTGTGATAACACTTATATTTGCAGACTACTCAATGAAAAATGTATAATGAAGGATTAAGATGAACAGAAAGATTCAAAGATAAAGGGGAGGTCTGGAGAGACCTTGAATACAGGAGTATGTCCCTATGTGAGATACTCCTTTTTCCTACATCAGGGATGTATCTAACTATACCAAAAGATTCCAAATTCAAACTTGTACCTGTTTTTTATGTAGTTTCATCACACAGGAGGGTGTGTGTTTGTGTGTGTGTGTGTGTGTGTGTGTGTGTGTTAGGAATGGGTCTTCTGCTTCTATGTATTCAAATGATAAATTCTGTACCCCAAGATCTGGTTGCCCTAAGACAAGCAAATTCCCACACACATCAGCCTTTGTTGAATAAACCTTGCTTCTAAATATAAAACTATTAGTTAAATAAAAATTGCTACAGCCACTTGTTGGGAAGAATAGAGAGGTGGAGTTTGAATTACCAGCCTGGAGGTTGCAGGTAGGGACTACGAGGAGATACTGCATAGAAGTAGGAAGACGAAGACAGAGCAATGGTAGTCCTCCATTAGACATGATGAACCAGGAGCCAGGAACAGTGCCTTAGTGAAATGTCCCACCCCACCCCAGGTCAGACTGCAGGAACAGAAGTGAAATTCAAAGAGCAGTGCTTGGGTAATACTGATGTGAAATAGACAGTCTAGACAAAAGAAATATAGATTAGGGGTAATCCCCTGTAATCGTGCTAAAACTGCTTTAAAAAAATCTATAAGACTCTGCCTTCATTTTGCAAGAAGCTGGGTGAGTCATATTAATAACAGTATATTAAACTCCATTTACATGTGTGTGTGCATATGTATGTATGTATATATGTATGTATGTATGTATGTATATATGTATGTATGTATGTATGTATGTCTCCAGAGTGTACATGTAAAAAGTTACATCTTGGTTGCTTGACAATATGACATGGCCAGAAATTAGTGAGAAACTTAATTTTTTCCAGAAATAAATACTTCATTGTATACTGATTCAGTATTTGAGTTTATATGACACAGTTTCCATGAATAATGAGTCAAGTATGAGATATGCCCATTCTTTGTACTGAGTTCTTTGCATCTGTTATCTAAGCTACTTGTGCATTGGTGTGTTATCTGCTTTTCAGTTTCTTTAATAACTGTGAGGTGTGTGTCACTGAATTCATTTCTCAGCCCTCACCCTACATTTTTGAAGTATGGAGCCTTTAATATTGGTAACCAGAGATCACACACTCAGGTGTGTTTATATTCACTCAAAGATGACAGTGGTTTATTTTGAACCTCTGTGAATATATCAAGCAGTCTTCTTAAAATTGACACACATTCTCCAGTTTTGTAAAATGTCTGTAGACTTGATGTTTTTCCAATGCACTGTTAAGAAATGATTTCCCTTGAGCCAGGATTAAAGCACCCTTCTTCAGTTTACTTCTCTTCAGCCAAATGTCTAAAGTAAAAACAAGACTTTCATGTGATCTTGCTATAATACTGCTGATTATTTGCCCAAACAAATTTAAATCAGACAATGAAAGACATATTTGCATAGCCATATTCATTGAAACACTGTCAGCAAAAATCAGTGGATCAGAATTTAGTACGTATGTGCATGTGTTTTGTGTGCATGTATGTATGTGTATGTATAGAGAACCTTATTAGGGTGCCATGCCACCTGGCAGGAACTTAACATCAAGTAATGTCAAGTTCCTCTCCCAGCCTTTGAGCAGGAACTCCTGTGTTAGCTATAATCACCTCCACCTAAGGTGGAGTGCTCAGACCAAGGTGAAGCCCATTGTTCTTCAAGTACCTACAGTTTCCTGAGAAACACTAGCCACCTGTGGAGCAACTCAACCTGTTCTGCTCCCAGCCTTTTGGGGAAGGGTTTTCCCCTGCCTATATATTTGGAGTCCTCCATTAAACTTTGAGACCTTGAATAGCAGGTGTTATGTTGGTCTCCATCTCTTTTTGCCACCTTCCCATACATCCCCAGCTTCTCTTCCAGGTAACCTATTCAATGTAACTGTGGGCAGTTACATTCATGCATTATATATATATGTGTTATATATGTGACATATGATATATATACAAGAACCTAATATCAGCCATAAATCTTATTATTTATAGGAAAATGAATTGAATATCATTGTTACATGAAATAAACCACACCCAGAAAGACAAATGTCACATTTTCTAATGTATGTCATATCTAGATTTAAAAATATATCTGTGTGACATAATAGATAAGAAACAAGTTGATGTAGTAAGAGAAGTAGTAGCAAGAGAAATGAAGCAAAGATAGGATAAGGGTCAAATATGTATAAGATGTAGACTTTCCATGATGAGAAAAGAACAAAGAAACTCGTCAAGTCCAGCTGCTATGAACATCACATATGTTATTGTGCTAAGGCTATTCCTAGGAATTACTGCTTAAAATCTGGCTTCAAGAATGGAAATGTCATTTCTCACAGAAACAGTTGACAGAGGATCAAGATCAAAACAGTAATTCTAAAGAATTGGAATTCACCTTCCTCCCAGTGTCTTGTCATTGTATTCCCTCTGTATATTCATGTCAAGATTTTCTTCTCTTATAGGATTGAAATAGAATTATAAATATAAAAATGATAGAAAGTTTTCTTTGTTTTTTCTATATTATAGTTTATATGTATGATTGCTTTGCCTGTGTGTACTAGCTATTGCTTTAGGTAGTTGGTCATGCCTATATCCTTCTTTTGACCCTAAACACTTGAATTACTGGAATTATGAAAATTATACTGTGCACAAACACTTAAATCACATGCCATGAGGTTATCAGATTCTTGTTTAATAGTCATGTTTAAACTGGTATCTTATCAGAGTTGGTTCTCGAGCATCTGGTGATGAAACGTCCAAGTTCCTCATTTCTGGAACAACAAGTAGGTAAAGACACAGTAGAGTAGAAGTAAACATGTAGATCTACTAAAGGTGAGAGTAAAAGCCTAGACATCATTGTACAGGATGAGAGCAGCCTTGAGCAAGCATTCAATTCAAGGTCTCCTCATCCCTAGATCTAGGGCTCTTGCCTATCAAAAAGGAAACATTAGAGTTAGGAAGAAATGACCCATTTTTGGTGCCCCGAAGAATATTCCTTGTTATTTAGAGGAAATAGCCTAGGGTTGGGCCAAGGTAGTCATCAATTTTCTGGCTGCTGCATCCAATAGTTAACTCTCTAAATGGCTCACAATTTTTTGTCTACCTATATGTTCCTGTGTCACTTCCACTTGGCTCATGAGGGCCCTAAATTTCTTTATTTTTTTTATTTTTTTTTTTTATTTTTTTTTTTTACCGCGTTTAAAACATGTATATTTTTTTTTATTTTTTTTTCATTCTTTTTTTTTATTCGATATAATTTATTTACATTTCAAATGATTTCCCCTTTTCTAGCCCCCCCCCCACTCCCCGAAAGTCCCGTAAGCCCCCTTCTCTTCCCCTGTCCTCCCTCCCACCCCTTCCCAGTTCCCCGTTCTGGTTTTGCCAAATACTGTTTCACTGAGTCTTTCCAGAACCAGGGACCACTCCTGCTTTCTTCTTGTATCTCATTTGATGTGTGGATTATGGAAAGATGAAGGGCAAGAGACCTTCTTCAGCAATTGATAGCAATTGAAGGGGACTATAGTTCCAAGGTATTGAAGATTACTTAACTCTTTCCGTAGTTGACTTTGTATAGCCATCAGACTTTTAAGTTTGTTCTTGATTAGTTTGATGCCCATCCAAGTACCATCTCAAATTTAACGGCTTTCAGGTAAGATGAAAAAAAAAATTAAGAGGCTAAATAGGCAAGACTGGAGTGGGTGGGTTGCTTGGGTAGTACCCTCATAGAGGCAGGCAGAGGAGACATGGGATACTGGGTTTCTGAAGGGAGGACCTAGAAAGGGGAAAACATTTGAAATGTAAATAAAGAAATTATCAAATTACAAAAAAAGAAAAAAAGAAAAAAATTCTAAAGATGAAATATCAGGTTTAGAAACACATATCTTATTTTTATAATAGGACTATATTAATGAAATCTGACTTGTAAATGAAAAAAAGTGACAACAACAAAAACTATATTGACTTGTTTGCTCAATATTATACAAAAACTAGAATCAGAATTACTACTCAGATATCATTCTAGAAAGACACTTTATTTTGTAGAGTATGCAATTTGTCTGTATGCCTTTTGTCTGTAGTGAGGATAGGTTGAGCATTTGGTTTTAAAGTTACTTAGACTAGTTTTACCCATTTTTTTCTACACAATGACTTCACATTATTTATTATATTGTTAGATTCAAATTTTTACTTTGTATTATGTTTAGATTTTATTTCATTCAAATATAATCAATTTGATTTTGTTTATTGTATATAAATTGTATATAAAATATTAACATTATTTAAAAAAAAATGAATAGGTAAGGTCCATACAGCAGGGCCAGGTCAATCATTTTGAAGGAGGGGCTTGCCAAAGAAGTGAGCATTGTAACTAATGCCCAGTTTTAGAAAAGTAATTCTCTGAGTCATATAGCTCATGGTGAATTCTAGAGGCATGGTTTGTAAAGATTTGTGCAGCATCTCCTATTATTCCTGATGATTAATTAAAGTAAATACAACATTACTCTTCAAAGAAGATGTGCAATTCATCCTTTTCTTGGATTAAAAGATCTAATCTTTTCATCAGAACATGCTTTTGCTTAGTTTTGTTTTTGTGTGCAGTGAAAGTTGATTAATGTTGAAGATAGAATTGAACAAATTGAGAGAATCAATAACTTTAGAGAGGTAAGTCACAAATGGGACATCTATATCACAACCAATCCATGAGTCCATGGCCATTCTAGAAGAAGGAGAATGAAATATTGTAAGGGAAAAATGCCATGGAGTCCAATGTAAACCTGTGTCCCGGGAAATGATAAGATAGCCGCAGTTAGGAACTCAGAGGAGCTGTGGCCGTCTGCCAAAACATGCACAAAATCAAGCTAGTCATTGTTCCAGGATAGAGTGGGAATAGACTCAGGTGTCTTCAACCATCACCGAGGAGCCATGAACAGTTGACATTTTCTGGGAGAGTGAGAAGCAATTTGTTTTTGTTTTTGTTTTTAAGGATATAGCTCCTCATAATCAACTATGCTCCAGTAGATAGCCTTAAACTCAGATGTAGATAAATAACATACTATATTAACTGTAATTTCCATTAAAAAGACAGAAATCAATACTGGGGCCTGAGGGAGGTAGATTGGAAGTGGATATGAGGCACAGGGAAGAGAGCACTGAAATTAAAGAGATCAAAATACATTTGATGAAATTTTCAAGAACTGCTAAAAATATATTCGTTAAAATATATGTGATCTATGTTTTATGTTTGTAAGGTTCCTGGATCTAACAAACTGTTTTGACAGGGAATAATATCCTTTTTACTATTATGAACTACTGTTGCTGTAGTGGGCTTCTAGGTGTTTTTCACAAGATGTCCATGTCCTTTGTTTTCTGAGCAATAGATTGGACAAGAAAGAGAGCACCAGTAGTGAAAATGTTGTAATTTATGTGAGGAAAAAAGCATAGAGAATTCTATCCTACAGAATTGAAAGAGGCCTAAAGATGTTGATGAAGCACTGCTCATGCCCAAGTCCAGGGCTTTTCTTTATCTCAAAAGGGTGAAGGTCTGAAAGGGGTTAATCCTATGGCTGTTGTAGGTTATTGATTTCATTTGTTCACCGTGAGCATTTTAAAACTGGACAAAACAGAGAAAGGAAATTCTGCACTCTATAATCCATAACCCAGATAGTACAAAAGGATCCCTCTATTCCTTTTCTCCTTCACAAGTCCCTTGGTGAATTTCCAAGATGTTATGGTCTAATTGGTAAACTATTCCAAATACCTACAAAGGCTTTGACGTAGTAATGGAGGTCCATTGGTTCCATTAATCTATTATGATGCTGAATGTTATGTGTAAGTTTTAGTTGGCTAAATAATGCTTAAATATCTAGGCAGAAATTATTTTAGAGTTGTGTGTGTGTGTGTGAAGATATCTCTGAAAGAGATCACTATTTGAATTACTACTGATGAAATTAGAGGGCATTTCCCAATGTGCATTCATATCATGTAACAGAACTGAGAATCAAAGAATAAATAAATGTAGATATATTCATTTTCTTCTATACACTTACTAACTTACACCGTTATGTGTCCTAACACATTAGGTTGAAGGGTTTTATACCACATTGGATTCTGTACTATGGCCTTCCTGATCCTACTACTTCAAATTAGACCATTGAATTCCCTGGGTCTCTAGATTACAGAGAGCTGAGCCTGGAATCTTTAGGTTTCAATTTATACAGTTATGTGAAAAACTTCCCTAAATAAATCTCAGGATATATACATTCCATTTACCTAGATATCACAGGTAATTATGCTTGGATGCTGTTTCCTAGAAGATAAGAGGAGAATAAGTGGTATATTTATCTACTTTCAACATTTGTCTAAGACTAAAATAAAGAATTGATGACCCAGGTTTACTCCAAAGATTTCCCAAAGACATATACTCTTATAATTCATATTCTGTTTATTTAATATATCAAGGTGTTCCAAGTTCCCTTTGTTAATTGTCAGAAGTACGGAGAATGATTTTATCATAGTGAAGTATTTTACTAGTGGTGATGGTTTTCTTAACCAATGTATGGGCTTTATATATCCTTAAATGTTTAGATTAATTGACACTAGTAGAGTGAAAATGCTTAGATCACAGTGTACTCATATAAAGGACAGTGTCCATTTGTTCTCTTTCATCCCCATGTACTTTATTATTTTAGGTAATGCCTTACCTATGTTCTCTTGAAAGGCTTCTAATCTCCAGGAAACCAAGTGGTGTCATACAAATGCATTGATACAAACCTGTATGTTTTCTATAAAGCCAACTGAGTTAAATGTTTTACTAATAAAAATCCAATATTTTATTTATAATGGAAAATTATATTCTTTGTTTCATTCTAATACTTTAAAAAACTAAATGACCTATTGATCACTTTTAATTTTTATGAATTATAGGATGTAATTCTTTCAGCTTTACAAAGGACAAAGTTGGAGCATGAAGGATTCTGGAGCCTATCTGTTGCAAATGGAAATGAAGTGGCCGAGTTGAATCTCAGTTTCACTCTTAGCACACAAGCCTGTTCCTCTTGTGACAAGTGTATATTCAATGTGTATCACTTCTGCTTAGTCTGTGTACAATTGGGATGGTGGTCATTGTAATCAAAGCTCTCTTAATACATATATAGTGGAATTCTTAAAATACCTAAAAATGATAAAGGATAAAAATAATTTTGTTTTAAAAATGAAAGAAGTAGAAGTTATCATATACAGCAATCATCCTGTTAAGCCATTGATACAGCTTGTATTGTTATTTAACTCTTTTCATGGTATAGTAAATGTGACAAAATATGATAATGTCTAAAAGGTTTATATGCAAGTTTTTATTATATAAAATTTATATTAGGTAATGAACTATTAATAAAGAATGATAAAACTACAAAGGAGAGACAGGAAATAATTAAATAAGTTGTATTTAAATATGACAACTTTGGAATGGACACTTTACAAAAACCCTGACACTATACTATAATGTCAGGAACAGTTTAATGAGTTGTTTTTTTAAATTATTTATTACTTTATTATTTTATTTTTTATTTGTTGTCTTTGTGCAAAAATGCTGCAACATGTATTTAGAGGTCAGAGGAAAACTTTTGAGAATCATTTCTTATTTCCATCATGTGGTACTTGAGAGTCAACTAAGGTTGGCAAGTTTGACAATGAATAGCGTTCCCTGATACAGCTATCTCATTGGCAGCAGTCGACTAGTTTGAGTAGAAAACAGTCCCAAGAAGAAATTTTCTTCAATTTTGTTTCTTCTGTATGTTTTCCTTAAATTTATGCATATATTCAGATACGGGGAAATGCACTATAAATTGTTGCCCTAAATGTGACAACACATTTGCAAGTTATTAATGTTCTTATTAGAGAAACATCCCCTATTTCCTTTGAAATTTCATAGTGCCTTTTTAATGTTTGGGAAACTTTTCACCTTTTGCCTTAAGCTTTACTACTTCTATGTGATATAATCCTAATGAGCATTGATGATGAACAATTTTAATAGAGGGTATAAAAGTACCTTTCTTAATGGATGCACCCCAGTGGAAATAATATTTTTTTTGTATCAGACAATATTTTTCTCTGTCTCCTTGCCCTTTCTCCTCAAGATCAAGAATGTAAATCTCATTTTGCCTCTGTCAATCTTCATTTATGATTAGGTAGAGTCTTGGTCAATCTATCAGACTTACAGAAAGATTAGCAGCCAAAAGCTTCAAAACAGATTAAGAAACCTACTCAGAATAACACACATGTTGCTACAAAGTTAGGGAGTGCTGGAAGATAATAAATTTATAATAGTTTTTGGGTTTATTCTCACTATACTTTCTTTTCTTTTCTTCCTTTTCCTTCCTTTCTTCCTTCCTTCTTTCGTCCCTCCCTCTTCCTTCCTTTCTTTTGTTCTTTCTTTCTTCCTTCCTTCCTTCTTTCCCCTTTCTCTCCCTCTTTCTTTCTTTCTTTCTTTCTTTCTTTCTTTCTTTCTTTCTTTCTTTCTTTCTTTCTTTCTTTCTTTCTTTCTTTCTTTCTTTAGCTACTCCCTCCTCCCAGGCTCTCTTTCACATATATCCTCCCCCCATTTCTCCCTCCCCTTCTCTTTTGAGAAGGGGGAGGGGCCCCTGGGCATCACCACACCCTGGCTCATTAAATCGCTGCAGGACTAGGTGCATCCTCTCCCACTGACTTCTAAATATTAAATTATTTAAGTTTCTAATTTATGATTTTATTTATGTATATAAAAATATAAGACATATACTATATACTACTTTCAAACATATTTTACCAGATTAATGTAAATAATCTTTGTGAAACTGAGATACATTGAGCAGAAAAACTGAACATATTTGTAAATAAATGTATATTTTCATGAATGGACAGTGATATCAATATTTTTATCAAAATGAATGACATTTTGCTACCTCTCTTTTTAGGTCTATGTTCCCTTGAAAGTTGGATAGAATGTGTTCTAATTTATAAGGCATGACATTATTTCTGGGAAATTTATCCTAGTATACCCTGCAGATAATCCTCTGTCCATGGTAGAAAACATTCTCTGAGTGGGAACACTCCTGGAACAAACATTGCAAAGGGTATGTCCAAATCTTTAAGTTACATTAAAATATGTAGAATCCTTATCACCTAAATACAAATGTGGCCTTCATTAAAGATAGGGTTCAAGTAGAAGTAAAAAGGTCCTCTAAAACCAATAAAAATTTGCACGTGACTTGGAAATATAGAGCAGCTCAGAGCTGTTGTTTTTCTGCAAGAGGAGTAGAGATTTGGATCCAATGCATTCTCAAGGTCCATTCTGGGTGATCCATGAAAGTCCATAACTCCAGGTCTAGAAAATCATGAATTCTCTTTGGGAGTATGTTGGCTCTGGTACACAGGTGATATATCCTCACATAGATACTCTCACAAACACATAAATAAAAATAAAAAATGAATATATACACATAAGAACCAGGAAAATTTTTACTTGTGCATTTATAGTTTCAACTCACAATGTAGTAGAATCACTGTCATTGTGCGTGTATTTGATAATAAAACAGAAACAGGTGATTGATTGAGGTATGTTGGAAAAGATGGTATATTAGCTATATTTAAGAACTAACTGTGCTTATTTTACATTGTTGTGATAAAATATCTGGAAAATGCAACTTATAGGAGGAAGGTTTATTGTTTCACTCTGTTGCAGTGTTCGTGTGAAGACGCAGAACATCACAGAAGACAGAGAATGGTGGGATAAACCTATTCCTCCCAAGGTACCAGAGTCAGATGATGGTGATGGTGAATGTTTTCAGTGAAATGTGTCCATTAAGGGCATATAAGCAGTGACTCACTTCCTCTACTCAGCCACTACTTCCTACAGTCACAATAGTGTCAGTAGCTGGGAACAAAGCCTTTGTCATGGAAGACTTTGTGTGAAGATCCAGATCCAACATTCCCCATCAAGTATAAGGAAAAATTGTGAGCCAAGGGTAATGAGAATGGAAAATTATTCAAGCAACAATTACATTCAAGTATCTGACTATTTGAAGAACTGCCTTAGGCAACTTATAGTTTTCTTGGAGAAGAGGAAAGTGAATAGGGAAGAAGGGCCTATTTATTCATCATTGCTGGGTAATGAGGTGTTAGGATAAAGAGAATTTCTTTAGTGATGTGACCCTTTGCAAAAATGCTTTATGAATACCATATTTTTTTTTTGCAACAGGCAAGTCTTACACTCTGTGGTCTTCAGCTAGTATTTATGTCTATGGTACTCAAATTTCCATAGTCAACTTTTGAAAGAACCCTTCTGATTTTCATCTTTCTAAGCTGCATTATATTTTTCTCTTTCCTAAAACAAGAATGAAATAGACAGCTAGAAGGGCATTGTTAATTGATTATTTTCTGTATTGCTAGAGATCAAGTACATAGTCTTGTCCATGCTAAGCTTAGAGTCTTCTAAAGATCTCTAACTTGAAACTGTCAGTGTCATAGATGTTTAGAATTCTCTCATTTAATATAGGCAGAACTCATGCACAGAGAGGAAAGTCCTCATCTGCTTTCTATTGGAGATATTTGTAAGAAGATAGTATTGGTGAATAAGTTACCTAATTTTAGAACTAGTCTTTAGCTATTTCTTATTTCTCTCTGTAAACATAGATGTGGCAAGTTTAAAGGAATTTCTGAATTCCTCAGTCTGATCTCATTTTAGGATTAGGAACTCAGACAAGGAGAGGGGTTATTGTTTCGCTTGTTGGGCATTGAGTTGAAAGCAACAGCACCTACCTCATACTTGGTCTATAAATGAGAGTGTGTTGTAACAGAGTTCCATTAAAGCACTGCTAGTCCATTCATTTCTATATTGTCAATGGCTGTGTGCCATGTCACACTGCAGAAGTAAGCAGTTGTGATGGCAACCACTGACTGTGGTGCAGAAAGCCTAAGGTATTTGATATTGGTCCATTATATAAAACATATGCTTACTTCTATCTTGAAACAACCAATTCTCTGTTCACTCTTTCTTCCTTCTGTATATTATAGACTCACACAATATACTGTCACAAGACATACAGATCCTATGAGGAGATACATGTATGTTTTTTTTCTTAATAGCAACAGCTACAAGTATAGCACAAAAAATCTAACAATCACATTAGTCATATATCATGTTACTATTACTTTTTAAATTTTTTGTTTTCTTTCTTTTTTTTTAATTGAATACCGTCTTCATTTACATTGCCAATGGTAAAACCTTTCCCAAGTCTCCCCCTCTCCAAAGACCCCGCAACCCCTCCTTCCATACCCTACCTTCACGTATATGCCCCTCCACCTGACCCACTCCCACCTCCCCCCTCAATTTCCCCTTGTTGGGGCATCTATTGAGCCTTTACCTAACCAAGGACCACTCCTCCCACTGATGCCCAATAAGGCATTCCTCTGTCATTTTTGGCTGGAACCATGTGTACCCCTTGGATTATGGTTTAGTCCCTGGGAGTCCTAGGATTTTTGGGTGGCTGAAATCATTGTTCTTCTCTATGTGGCTGTAAACCCCTTCAGCTCCTCCGGACCACCCTCCAGCTCCTCCGTTGGGGATCCTATGCCCAGTCCAATGGTTGGCTACTAGCATATGCCTCTGTATTTGTAAGCTCTGACAGGGCCCCTCCAAAGACAACCATGGCATGCTCCTGTTAGTATTCACTTCTTACTGTCCATAGTAGTGTTGGAGTTTGGTGACTGTTTATAGGATGAATTCCCAGGTAGGGCAGTCTCTGGGTGGCCTTTACTTCAGTCTCTGTTCCACACTTTGTTTCCTTTATTGCTCCTGTGAGTATTTTGTTCCCTTTCTCAGAGGAAGCAGAACACCTTCATTTAAGCCCTCCTTCTCCTTGAGCTTCCTGTGCTTGGTGAATTGTAACTTGTTTATTTTGAGCTTTTGGGCTAACATCTCCTTATTAGTGAGTACATACCATGAGCATTCTTTTGTTATTGATTGGGTTACCTTAATTAGGATGACACTTTCTAGTTCCATCCATTTGCCTAAGAATTTCATGAATTCATTGTTTTTAATAGCTGAATAGTACTCCATTGTGTGTGTATGTACGTGGGTATATATATATATATATATATACCACAAGAAATGTTCAGCATCCTTAGTTATCAGAGCAAATCAAAACAACACTGAAATTCTACCTCACACCAGCAGAATGGTTAAGATGAAAAACTCAGGAGACAGCATATTCTGGAGAGGATGTGGGAAAAGGAATACTTCTCCATTGTTGGTGGGATTGTGTGAGAACCCTGTCAGAAACAGCAAGCCAGGACCAAGAATTGGGGCTCAGAGTTGGACTGAAACTTTCCATTCTGCCCGGGACTGCCTGGGACAGGATAGATAAGGAAATGGCCTAAACAGAACCACCCTGCCTAGGGTGAGACCAGAGAGGAAAGTGACTCAACAAAAAAAATACAATGCCAGGAAATACCTCAAGGTAGACAGGACAGGGCCAAATGGTGGAGACAACCTCCCATTTGAGTTGACCAATAATTTGAATGTTGCTCAGGGTAACCAATTGCAGTCGTTCAACTCAGGCGACCACTGAACTCCCTGCCAAAATGTTCATTAAAAGGGTATGCTTTGTGAGCTCAGGGTTTCCTTTTGCCTGTGTGCTGGGGGACCCCAACGTACATTGGAACAATAAACCTCTTGCAGATTCCAGCGATTCCGGGCTCTGTGGCCTTATTGAGTGGTAGTGGTGGTGGTGATGGTGGTGGTGGTGGTGGTGGTAGTGGTGGCTCTTCCAATGGACTGTTATAATTGCAAGCTGATAAAACCACTCTGGAAATTGGTTTAATGATTCCTCAGAAAATGAAACATAGTACTTCCTGAGGACCCAGCTATACTGCTCCTGGGCATATAACCAGAAGGTGCTCCTACATATAAGGACACTATGTTCATAGCTGCCTTATTTATAATAGACAGAAGCTGGAAAGAACCCAGATGTCCTTCAACAGAGGAATGGATACAGAAACTGTGGTATTTTTTTTATTAGATATTTTCTTTATTTGTATTTCAAAAGTTTCCCTGTCAAAAACACCCTATCCCTTCCCCCCCTCTTTGTGCATACCAACCCACTAACCCCTGATTCCCTGTCCTGGTGTTCTCCTATACTGGGGTACTGGGCCTTCTCAAGACCATGGGCCTCTCCTCCCTTTGATGTCCAACAAGGTTATCCTCTGCTACATATGAAGCTGGAGCCATGGGTCCCTCCATGTTTACTTTTTGGTTCGTAGTTTAGTTCCTGGGAACTCTGGGAGTACTTGTTGGTTCATATTTGGACTGGCTGGTTTTGTGTGTCAACTTGACACAGGCTGGAGTTATCACAGAGAAAGGAGCTTCAGTTGGGGAAGTACCTCCATGAGATCCAGCTGTGAGGTATTTTCTCAATTAGTGATCAAGGGGGAAGGGCCCCTTGTGCATGGTGCCATCTCTGAGCTGGTAGTCTTGGGTTCTATAAGAGAGCAGGCTGAGCAAGCCAGGGGAAGCAAGCCAGTAAGTAACATCCTTCCATGGCCTCGGTATCAGCTCCTGCTTCCTGACCTGCTTGAATTTCAGTCCTGACTTCCTTTGGTGATAAACAGCAGTATGGAAGTATAAGCTGAATAATCACTTTCCTCCACAACTTGCTTCTTAGTCATGATGTTTGTGCAGGAATAAAAACCCTGACTAAGACAATATTGTTCTTCCTTCTCTGGGCCTGCAAGCTCCTCCAGCTCCTTGCGTCCTGTCCTTTCTCTCGCTCCTCTGTTGGGGACCTTGTACTCAGTCCAGTGGTTGGGTTGAGAGCACCCACCTCTGTACTTGTCAGGAAATGGCAGAGCCTCAAGCTACAGAATCTTTCTATGCAGCCCAGCTAATCTTGAATTTTCTTTTTTCTTTTCTTTTTTCCTTTTTTTAAAATTAGGTATTTTCTTTATTTATATTTAAAATGTTACCCCCTTTCCTGGTTTCCCCTATGAAAACCAGCTATCCTATATTCCCTCACCCCTGCTTCTTTGAGGGAATTCTCTATTTAGCCGTGGATGTCTTTGACTAGAGGAACCCCTGTCTCTACTCCTGAGAACTGAAAATATAGGCATACACCATCATACCTGATTATCATGATAATTTTAAAATATTCTGTTATAATTTCCACTCAAATTATTATGGTATGAAGGATGAAATGGGACATCTCCTATAATATTATTTATTTGTTTATACCAAATGGTCTGCTATAAGAAACCACAAATAAATTAATGGCTAAAGAATCCTACCACATTTTCAAACAAGAATTTTTTTCAATGTTTTTTTTTGTTGTTGTTGTTTTTTTTTTTTTTTTTTTTTTTTTTTTTTTTTTTTTTTTGTGCCCTTTCCCCAGCCCTTGAGAGCAAAATTGAGACCTTGGTGTTTGCCACAGTCACCCACCTAGGGTGGAACTTTCGGACCTAGGTGAGGTCTATTGTTCTTCCAGATCTGCAGCTTCTTGCACTAAGCTTGGGACCCACTGAGAAGTGGAGCCAGCTGCCTGCTGAGCAGCCAAACCAAGGTTCTCCTGAACAGACCCTGGAATTTTGGGTTAAGGGTTTTTCCTCCACCTTTAAATTCAAAGTCAGCAATTAAAATTCGGGCCTTGATCAGCAACCTTGTCTTGGTCTCAATTCTTTTTCTCTGTTCTTCCCATCTATCCCCAGCTCCCTTTCCAGGTAACCTGTTCACAGAGCTGCTGGCAGCTACAATTTTTGCCATGTGGTGTGTATTGATAAGAACAACTATGGAGTACACATTCTTTAAAACTGAAAACACAAATTAAGTTTCAATAAAACCCACATATTTTATTACTCAATAAACAAGTGTCCTCTTGCCACAATATGACACAGATCATCTGTGTGGAGGCTTGGGTCATAAGAAAATACTGTCTGAAATTTGAGACACTTCAGACAAGATATCCCAAAGACAATGTTTTTAATTGGTGCTTTACTAAATTAATTAAGCTGGTATACTCACTCTCCAGTCACAACTTCAACAACACAAAGGAGTATGGCTAAGCCACAAAAGCTAAAAGTTCTGAATTACTCCTGATTTTCATATTAACAAGGGAGTTCAACCCAGTGAGAAAAGGTTAATTTGTTTTTTAATAGGCTTTTGAAAGATGTGATCTGGTTTAGTATGATAATTTATGGTTAATCATATGTTTAGAGGCAAAGGGGATTAATCTTTTAATATTAGAACCATTTTGTGTAATATAACACAAATTATCTTCATAATAACTTGAAAAGTGAGGCCAGACTCATTTTTTGGGTAAAAGTGGCAAAACATTATCAACAAAGGGGTAACTGTCTGAGCAGCCACCTAGGAAGCAATACAGCATCTTGCAAATACTCCCTTGACAAAACTCTTTCTCAATTTAATTAATCTTTATTTTTCCATCTCTTCACTTCAATGTTTCTACAGGCAGGTGTTGACTACACCTTATATTGACAACCTCGATAGTTATTTCTAGACAATGCAAGGGAGAGTTCAGTAACTCTGACACTTATGACCTGTGCCATGTAATTTCTGGGGCAGTCCTTTAGTACAATCAATCACAGTAATATCACCATATTGAAAATATTGCAGAAGAATCTGCTTCAAAGATGTTTACTGATATAGAAAATAGTACAAAGTTATATCATTTCCCACATCCACGTAGCAAGCTTTTGAGAGTTTATTTGTACCTCTTTTCCAAATTCTTGCTTCTCATGCCCAATGTGGGAATTTATTTGGAAATACAGTATTGAAAAAGGCAGTCAGGTTAAAGAGTGGTTAATAGGTAAACCAATAACAAACAAAGCTATTATAAAAACTAGAAATTTAGACAAAGGAACAATAACAAAGAAAGTATAAAAACACATGTTTCTTGAGAGATATATCCCCAGGCCAAGGAATTCCAAATATTCCAGGAAAAATCTGAGAAATTCAAAGAACAAAAGATTTTCCCAAAGAGTATCAGACAGAATATATGCTTTGTGCAGACTATCATCTCATAGTGCTCTGGAATCATGAGGCAATGCATTCATACGATTCTGATGTTCTGTGCATTTGATACTTGCTTATGACTGTGCTAGGCAGAGTCTAAGAGGAATTCAGTAGAATCATCTCACCCAAAACCTAAATAATGTCTTGCTTGTCAGAAGAGTAAAAAAGGTTATGAAAATAAGCAGTGTCTTGTGATGTGAGCTATCTGCACTCTAGAGTTAAAAATGAATCTCACGAGGCTGGAACTGTACCACAATTTTATAGGTGCCAAACCATCTCATACTGTCTATCCTGTCATATTGATTAGGCTTGATAAAACCTGATTTCTGGTGTCACTTTAGCCATATCAATAGGTTGGATACATGAAAATGGAAATACAATGCTTTTGCCTCTTTCCTGCTAGCCAGGGTTTGTCCATCCATAGTCAGCACAAGAGCAAAATCTTAAAGGTTTTGATTTAAAGAAATTCCAGATATGCAGTTATGAGAACATGAGCTACAAAAAATATTCACTTTCCATAATGACTTTATAAACATGAAACAATTTAAATATGTAGTGTTCCACCCTTTTCTCAAGACTACAGAATTACAAGTGCAAGGCTGCTAACTTTACTGACTTCCCTAGCTCTTTTTATTTGACAGGACTGTTTCATTGGCTTGTAGACTCAGACACTTTATGGTGTCTGGGTTAGGCTGATTTTCTGTGACTTACTGAAGAGAGTTCTTTAGAGATCATATGTGTGTGTGTCAGCATGTATGTTGGCTACATGCAAATACTAGGATAGTTTACATAAGAGACTGAAACATCTGAGGTTTGGGAACTGGCAGGGTGTTAGCTAAGGGGTTCAGGAACCACTCCAGGTGGCTGCAGAGGAGTGACCCTAAAGACACCTCCCTGTTCCAGAAAGGGAAGGACTGGAGCCAGTAAACAGTGCCTCCTGGGAGTGGCGGGGTTCAGCTCCTGGGAGTGGGGGAAGGTATGAAGCCAGCCTCCTAGGGGTGGGGGAGGTCCAGAGCCAGTAAACTGGGGGTGGGGAAAGTGGAGCAGGTAAACACATCCCACAGGACAAACTGTATAAAAACTGATCAAACAGGCTTGGGGGAGGGGTTCCGCCATGCCATTTCTCCCTCAGGTGCAGTATGACCCCAATGCAGGTTGGAAGACTAAATTCCTCTTGCTTGTTGCTGCAATTTTTGGCTCCATTTTGTTTACTCAGAGGATCCCTGGAAAGCCAAGGCTCTCTGGAGTCTTACATTACCCTTTCCCATCTCTGGGCTGAGTTCCATGCCCTAACTTTAGCCAAATCACTCATCCTTAGCTCCACAAAATTTATTTTATTTTCTACTCAATTATATGAGATTCCTAGTAAAACAAATGAGTTAAGCCATAAATGTCAGACAAGCCTTTCCCTTTGGGTGCTTTCTCTGATCAACTCCTGACCATCCTGCTCACATACCAATCTCAAGTTAAGTCCAAAAACATAGGAGGAAAAGGATGCTTCTGTTCTCTTTCCCCATTATTTCTTCCTTGCACCTGTTTCATTTCAGAAACTGTATTTGGTCCTGAATGGAAGCATACACATTATGATACTAAAGCAGACTACATGATTAGGGTGGGTCTACAATAATTACCAAAATATTCTCATTCATCTAACTTTCATTATAGTCCTTGCAACCTTGTGTGTGTGTGTGTGTGTGTGTGTGTGTGTGCGCGCGCGCACATGTATTGTTTTACATTCCTCCCTTTTAACATTTATATGCTAAATCCAATCATAACAGTAATGAAAAAAGAATAAATTTAATCTTGGTAAAAACAGCTACTGATTTAAAGGATGAGAAATACAGCCTAACTCTCAAATGACCCCAAGAAGTCAGAAGTTTAAAAATGCTATCTCACTCCAAAGGAGCCCTAACTCCAGCCTCCTAAGAAGCCCTAAATACCTCAGATTCCAGACCCTGCTCTCTGCTGGAAAATATGTAAAAGGTCACATTTCTTGTTGTTCCAGAGCCTGCTCTCTGTATGGGACTTGGTGAAAGGGCATAAGACAGGCCCTTGAGTACGTGATCCTGGCCTAGTAAGATGACAGGAAATGAGCTGACTAGCCGCTTATCTGGCTTCTGTAAACTGCTAGTGCCATAGAAGGAAAGCCCTTGTGACTTATTTTAACTACAATCTGTTACACTCCTCCCCCACTCAGGAGTCCGCATAAATGCAGACCTGTGAGACTATAGGAAACTGGTCCACAGAGCATGGGCTTAGATGATTTGAAATGACTCGCCTAGAAACTATGTGTAAGACCCCAAAAACCGAGGGTGCTCTAACACCCCACACCCCGGAAGGCGACACCCAAATCACTCACCAGAAACGGTCTCGATGCAATAGCATGAGGATTTCTTTATTTCCAGAATTCTGGGTTCCATAGCCGTGCACCACGCAGGGTTAGGGGACTATGGACCCCGAGTGCCGAATTGCAACAGCTTTTATAAGTTTACGACAGAGCCCTCGAATCACAAACCAATCATTTCTTAGCATGGAGAGCCCGTGAAATGCGAGCCAATTGATTTGTACCACTCCATAGTTTTTGGCCAATCATTTTAAATTATCGGGGCCCGCACTCAGTGGACCAATTAGTTTCCTATAATGTCTACAGCTGCATGAACTCCTGCTTAGGGGTAATGGCGTAAGTTTACAGAAGATAAGCTTAGCCCATTTCCAGTTACCCTATGGGGCCAGGATCACCTATTCAAGGCCTTTCTGCTAGGTCTAAACAAAGGGCAGGCTCTGGAATGTGACCTTTTACCTAGTTTCTAACAAAACGAGATAGCATTTTAAACTCCTGATTTCCAGGGGTCATTGGAGTTAGGCTGTATTAACATTAGAGTTAGGCTGTATTATTTTCTATCCTTTCACTATGGAGTGGTACATATCAATTGCTCCGCACAGCACAGGCTCTCAATGGCTAAGGAATGATTGGTTTGTGATGTGTGGGCTTTATTGTAAACCCTATAAAAGCTGTCCTGATTCTGCAATCAGGGTCTGCAATCCTCCACCCCTGCATGGTGTACGACTGTGGGCCACAGCATGCTTGGAATAAAAGTCCTCTTGCCGTTTGCATCAAGACCATTTCTCATGAGTGATTTGGGGTGTCGCCTTTCCTGAGCTGGAGTGTGGGGGTCCTCGCTTTGAAGGGCTTTCACTGACATTATTCTGATCCAAGATCAGAGGCAACACACATGAATTACATTTGTAAATTAACGTCCACTGTGACTTGGGATAATTTTTGTAACTAGTCTTGGACAAAGGCACTTTGAGGGACATCCTTTTATTTTTGTTAGATATTTTCTTAATTTACATTTCAAATATTATCCCCTCTCCTGGTTTCTCCTCCAAAAACACCCTGCCCCCCCTCTCCAATCCACCCACTCCCTCTTCCCTGTTCTGGCATCCCCCTATACTAGGGCATCTAGACATCCTTTAGAGAAAGTATATAGCACATTTCAAGCAGTGGACAGGTTTTCAATAATGTATATGAAACAGAGGGAGGTATAAGGTCATCTGAATTTGCCAAACCAACCAAGTTGTCAAACAGGATGTCATATATGACTACTGAAGCAGAGACATCATTTTGACACTATTTAAGTATATGTTACTAAGTAAGTGACTGACTTCTAGGCAGTTCAACAGAATAAGTACATAGGATTCATCTCATTTGTAAACTGCTTGAAGAACAAACTTGACACTCAAAAAGTAAAACATTACCAAAGTCACTTTGAGCTAGAAATCAGTAGAAACTATATTCAAATACACATCATTGATTTAATAAATGCCCCATTTTACCTACTTTTCAATGCACTATGATTTAAAAAAAATGGCCACAAACTTCTTTGTGTCTTTGAAACATAAATAATAAAAATAATTATCATTTTATATGCAATTATTGAATATTATTTCTTTTAAAACAGTCTCAGGAATGCTGCTAATAAGCAATACAATGGTTTGAAGTTCAAAATACACAATTCTATGAGGTTGAATCATTCTTTAAGAAAATTTCTGAACTATTAGCATATATAGTTTACATACTGAAATATAGTAGCATATTTATATTAATTTAATTTATCTCTAAGTATTAATGAACATAAGCATTATTTTATAAACACTTTAACTCGGACAATATTTCTACTGTTAAATGAAGAATTTGCCTTAAAATATCTTTAATTAGATTGTTTTACACAAAATAATGTTCTGTTTTTCTTTATGTTACTAGAAATATCAGTAACTCTTACCATTTATAATAACATGAGTAATTTTCTTCTTTTCCATGATACACATGAAGGTATCAGTTATAAAATCTCTTAAAATATACCACTTTGGTTATTTCATCCAATTTATCCAATTAAATACAACAGGGACACTCAGTAGAACTTTGTGAGTTGCCATTATCAGGACATTGAGAGGAAATCATTTCATCTTTAGAAAATTCAGGTAGCTGATGGATTTCAGTTGCAAACAAACTTGGCCCCATTTTCAAGTTTTATGCCTAACTATTTTTTGAAAACTCTTCTAATGATCCAACACATCACCCTAGAGTGATTAATAATCCATCCTTTGAAATATTCATTTTTTAAAATTATCTATTAATTCCAATGTCCACTACACTCTCTAAATTTCTGACTTTAAGTGACACAGAATTGTGTTTTTTATAATTTCTCAGAAACTCTGATAGCTTTTCAGGGGAGAAGTATGGCTATGCTCTTTGTAGAATCTTCCCTTTCGGTAGGAATGTAGATCCTTCCTATTGAATAGGATCAAGACCATTGACTGCTGCAAGCCAAGCGTCACCTGGGGGAATTATATTCTTCCCAGTACATCATGTTCTTCTTTTCTCAGTTTAGTAGGATGTTCAAGTATGTCCAGTCTCTAGTCATATGGGAAAGACACTGTATTTAAGCCAGCAAGCAATTAAGTTACAGTTTAACAAAAGGGACTCGGCGCCTGGCTTGAATAAAGTTATAAAACTTGTCAAGGATATTGTATACTAAGAAATCAGCAGGACAAATTTTCAATAATATCTGTATCCTAACTAATGCTAACTTGCCTTCACTGCTTTAGCATAATGAAAAGAATACCCTTCCCTGAAGGTAGTAAGGAAATAAACAGAATTGTAACTTCTTCTATTTCAGGAATAACCTTTAATTAGTATCAGAAATATGTGCTTGTTTATTCACACATATATATAAACATATTTACCTATACAAATATATCATATATTATATTATATATTATAAATATACCAAACTTCTTTTCATGAAGAAAGATAAATTTTATGAATGAGAGAAAAATTAATTTCTATGAAAAATATATAAATTGTATCATAAGTGACTATTGGTTTCTCAAATCTAACTGTAATCATATTTTCATTGTCTATTCACCATTTCCTATTGATCAAAAATATAATGTTTAGTCAAGGTCAAGGAAAGCGAATATTTTTCAGCTTTCTGAAAATTTCATTTAATTTTTCTCATTCAATATTTTTCTGGGTAAATGTAATCTGTTTCATAATGTAACTTTGAACATTTACTACTCCAGAATCTATTTTGGTCTTGGATGACTATAATGTTCTAGGCAATACCTCAGTTCATTCTACATGCATTTCTTGAACTTTTGGCTGGCAGAGAACATTTCTAAACTTAGTTAACTATGTTTCGTCATTAGTAAAGCAGATTGCCTTAGGACTGCTCAGTTTGTTAGGATAGCTGGCTATGCCTGTCAGAAAACATTTGAGAAAATCAACTCAAAGGAAAAAATAATTCTTTGGTTTATAGTTCCCGAGGTTTCTGTTCATGGTTGGATCCATTGCTACAGACCCATGATGAGGCATAGCAATATAACAGAAGTGCACTTGCTGAAGAAAGTTAATCATCTCATAATATCCGGATAGGTGAGAGTTAAGACAGGGTTCATAGAAAAGATGTATAACACCTCCTGCAGTGGCCAAAATGTGGATTATCCCTATAGGCAAATATATTTGACTGCTTGGTCCTCAGATGATAGAAGTGCTTGGGATGGATTAAGGAGGTATGGTCTCATTGGAGGAGGCATGCCTTGTGGGTCAACTTGAAGCTTCCAAAGCCAGCACCCTTCCTAGTTAGCTCCTTCTCTGTCTGTCATTGTTTCAATATAAGCTTCCAGCTACTACTTAGTGCTATGTCTACCTGTTTGCTGTCATGCTCCCCATGATAATGGTCATGGACTCTAAAGTCCTGGAACTGTAAAATGAAGGGCCCAGCTTAACACTACAAACTTCATTTTACTTTTAGACTCCATTTCATGTTTATCTTGCCCTTAGATTAAACTCAGTTACTGGAAAAACCGCAACTTGTTTCAGAATCTTAGACATTCCTAGAAACAGCCACTCTACCCTTAGTGACAGCCAATCTTCTCTTAGGGGAAAGCACCTAATATTTCAGATGTCTTAAAATAGATCAGTTAAGCTAATCATTATAGTTCACACCAACTTGAAATCATTACTAGCCAACAGAAATGAGCCAAAGTGCAATTTTCAAGTGTTAATCAATCAAGGAACTGTGAAGTTGGAAAGTCCCTTCCACTCTGTAACCATAAAAAGGCAAGTCGTCACCAGTGCAAGGCCTTCCACATCCATCCATTATGTTGGAGAGTTTCAGGACTAAGCTTGAGCTTGATTAAAGACTCTTTGCTTTTGCATATGCATAGGATTTCTGGTGGTCTCTGGTGGTCTGTGGGGACCCTGTGATCTGGGTACGACATAAACCTCAGTAAGCAATTTCTTCTATAAATTGTCTCAGTGACTTTCTTCAGATTTCATACTGTCTCATATCAATTTTAGCCCAGAATTCATTTGTTGTTTAATTGATTGGTGAGACTACTACATTTACATAATAACAGGGTGACAATGACAGCAGTGGACATCAATCAGTTAATTCATGAATATGTTTGCCTGATAGTACACATTTAAGGTATAGTAGATACTCCAGTAGGATATTTATACCAACCCTTAGGACAAAGTAATTAATAATCCCATCAGTTACTGTTTAAGATTAATACTTTAAAACACAACAAAATAAGTGTTTCAGGATAAGTGATCACATTGTGAACCTCAAGATTGTGTTATTTACTAAAAAGCCCTGCTTCTAGTTGTGATGTGTCTCAATCTTTAGCACACACCTTTAATTCCTCCGACTGGAATACAGACATACCCTTAATACACAGGTAATCCCAAATAATTGAGGCAAATTTAGTTCGTAGAAGAAAGCGCTCATATTTAAAAGTGATGTCTAATTGAGTGGTAGAAAATGTGACAGTTCAGATAAAGATTTGAGAAAATGTGATATGCCCAACTCTCAGGAGAATAGAGACCAAAGAGAGATCAGTGCCTCCCCTGTCAGTTGCAGATTTCCATTCCTTCTCATGCTATCTGACCATCTCCCTTGTCCCTCCCCACACCTGATCCTGAAGCCCCCTATTCCCCTCCCAATTCCCTCTTCCTTCCATTTCCTTCCTTCATCTGCCTTTTAAGACTATTTTTTCCCTTTTCAGTGAAATTCAGGCATCCTCATTTGTGCCTTCCTTCTTGTTTAGCTTCTTTAGGTTTGTGGAGTATAGCGTGGGCATCCTGTATTTTACAGCTAATATCCTCTATCCACTTCTCAGTGGATACTTACCATAAAAGAGTGGGTTATCTCATTTAGGATGATATTGTCAAGTTGCATCCATTTTCCTGCAAAATTCCTGTCCTTTTTTTAAACTGCTAAATAGTATTCCATGGTGTAGATGTACCACATCTTCTTTATTCATTATTCAGTTGAGAGACATCTAGTTTGTTTGCAGCTTCTGGCTATCATGAATAAAACTTCTCTGAACATGCTATGAACAAATATCTTTGTGGGGTAGTGGAACATCATTTGGGTATATGCCCAGGAGTAGTATATCTAGGTTTTAAGGTAAAATTCTTACCAGAATAGTTTCTGGAAAGCTTCCAAATTGATATCCAAAGTGGTTGTATAAGGTTTTTTTCTTTCTTTTTCTTTCTTTTTTTTTTTTCCCAACATAGGGGAATGCTAGTGCGGCAAGGCAGGAGTGAGTAGGTGGGCGAGGGGGAGGGGGTAGGAGGTTTGTGGAGGGGAAACATGGAAGGGGGATAATATTTGAAATGCATGTAAGTAAAATAACCAATAAAAAAGAAGAACAGCTTTGTATGGCTGTTTTGACCAGCACTGTACTCTTGACCTTGATGTGTTTGCAAGCAAAGGATCTCTATTTTGTTATTAATTTTAAGTAAATCAGTGTCCCGCTCTCTACCATCGTAAAGATGACTGGGTTAACAAGAGTGTCAGATAAATTGATCTAAAGAAAATTCAGAGCGTCTTATCAAGTAAGTACTAACTGACATAGTTTGACTGTGATGCTATAGTTAATGGATCTAAAACTCATGAGTGTTACAGATCTCACAAGTGGCTCAGTTTTAGATTGTGAGTGCTTAAGGAGGTTACCATGACAACAGGATGTAAAGCACACAAGTGATTAAAGTGATTGTACTCACGTTATACATTTTAAACGTAATAAATTTACAATGTTATTACATTATATGGTAGGTACAAGCCATAATGCATAGTACATTTCATCTTTTGCATAAAATTAGTATTCTCTAATTAGTGGCAAATATAAAGTAAGAAAATAGCTACAAAAACATTCTTAACTAACTCCTCATAAAAATATTAAGTGTACTGTAATTTTATTAAGCTTACTAGTGTATTTGTTTTGGAAAAATAACATTGATCTTATAAATATAATTTAAAATTTACCAGAAAACCTGCTTTGCTGCAAATTTTTTTTGTTTTTATTTTTGTTTTGTTTTTTTAATTTGGTAATCTTACAACTGGTCCCTACAGAGTAATTTATAACTATGTCTACCTGGATAGGCTGATAAGGAAGCAATGACTGTCAACATTAAGAACTAAGTCTGTATATAGGTTTTTTTTTTTTTTTTGGTTTTTTTGGTTTTTTTGGTTTTTTTTGCATTGCACTGAGATAGGAAATGAAAACAGTTGCTTCTCTGTTATGGTTTTGTAATCATCCTTTCTAATTGCTTTCAAATGATAACAGAAGCCTCTAGGAACAAAGAGCTCATTCATTCACTCTATTCTCAGTTCAGAAAAGATACACTCTGAGGTCCACATGTCCATGACTTATCTATTAAAGACAATCTGGCAGAAAAAAAACCTGCCACAGTTGGTATGAAATAACTCAAAATTCAACACATGAATCACTTCAGTATTTGTTTGGAATTATTTAGCAAGTTGGTGTTTTACTGTTGATATGGGAAATCTGAACATGTGTAAGGAGGTCTGAAATCTATGAATGAAATATTAACATACCAAATCATACATTTCATTGACTAAAACAATATTATTTTCTAGCAATTCTGAAAAACTGGCATTTTTAATGAGATTTTGAAGTACCTGAGCAATATTTAGCATATATAAAACAAAATGTGGAAAGCATAATTGTGAAATTATTTTATAAGATCAAGTTTCTAGGTGGTTCACTAGAGTCATTGATATAGATATAGGTTAAATTTACTGCCGGAAAGAATCAATGTGAAACTTAGGATAGATCATTTGGAAATTTAGTAAATGTTGATTTAAAATAGAGTCAACTAGAAGCAGAAAAAGAAGTAAGGGAGGGTGGGAGAAAAAAGAAAAATGAGAAAAAGAAAGCAACAAGGGGGAAATGGAAAATGATTTTTAATAATGTAAAACAGAAGCTGGCATTATCTCTGAGCATAAACTAACCAGACAATACAGTAGCAAAAACAGTAGAGAAGTAGAACACAGAAGGTCACATTAATGTTCAGTAAAAGAAGTGATATTTTTGTATAAAATTCAGGCAGGAGAACTCCTCTCCCTGTACAGAACTAAAAACAGACAAGGCAGGTGGTCTGAGAGCCGCATGACAGAGCAGTGGAAAAATAGTTAAAGACAAAGTCTTCCTCACTCGGAAGAGTTTTTATGTTTGAAGTGAACTATATTAAGGAAGAAAAAAACCTTCACAAAGTTAATAGTAGTCTGTGCCTAATAGAAATGTTAAATGATTGCATAGACATGGGCTGAGAATTTTATGCAAGAAGTTAGGGGCAGAGTGGGGGGTCTTCAGTGCTGCTGACCCTGGAAGAACAGTGCAGAAGGACTTCTACACTGTATATTTTCAGATTTCAAGAAACAACACATTGAGAAATTTCTTTTACTTGCAAAACACAGACATGGTGTTTGCTAGTTCTGTGGAGAATTCAAAGACTGCACATTTAAGTTTGGTTTCACCACTTACTGAATATTATTTTTGCTTGCCTTGCTGCAGTAAGTACATACAGTATTATTACACTGTTGGCCAGAGCAATCATTAAATCAGCATTTAAAATTAGTGTACAGAAAATATACAAAATAGTGATTGCCATTATAAAATATTCATATGCATATATAAGTTTATTCATCATATTTAGCACATATTATCCCACAATAATTCCCCCAATGAGTACTCTTTCTAGCTTCATGGTTTTCTTTTTACATTTTAGCAAGGTCTCATATGTGAGAGAAACTCTGCAGAACTTGTCTGGGTTTTGTTTTTGTTTTTGTCTTTTGTTTTCTGTTGTTGATTGTCTTCATTTTGGTTTAGTTTGGTTGGTTAGGTTTTGCCTGTGCTAATTCATGTAATATGGTCAACTCCTAGAATTGTTTTTATTATATTCTGAGATGTTTCCCTCATATGAACAAGGCTGGGTTTCCCTAGAATTACTTTTTATTATACTCTTACATGTTTCCCTCATATGAGCAAGGCTGGGTTTTTGCTGTTATGCTGGAATCTTATGGAAATCCAAACAATAATAGATAAGCTGAGCTATATTTGCATGTGCATGTGCATTTTGTCAGAGAAAGTGAAAGACCTGGAGACAGACTGAAGTTACAGTTAGAGGGCTACAAACGAAGAACAAGAGAAGGAGAATTAGAAAGAAGAGAGAGTTCAAAAGGAGAGGGGAGGGAAGCAGACAAGAGAGTAACATGGATGATTCTGACTCAAATTCATTGTACCCATGTGTGACAATTTGTATGAGACAAACAATAAAACATCTTGCATAGTGCATGAAATTGACAACAAAGAAAATCAGACAAAGCCACCAGCATCTTCCTCCCCTCAATCTTTCCTGCTCACTATAGAGTGAGCAAATGTGTTAAGGTGTGTCCTTCCTGTCCTAACGCTCAGCTTTACCCGAGCCCATAAAACAATGGGATCGAATGGCCACCTAACAGTTGGTTCTATGAAATTTTAAATTTATTAGTGAAAATAAACCTTTTCTTGTTTCCGGTTGTTTGAATCAGGTAATTTCATTTAATCAGCTGACAAATGTATGCTGATTGATTTTGAAAATTGTCTCATTATATATGTAAGACATAGTCTAGAAACAAATATATATTTGGGCTAATATCCAAATATAATGGTGAGGTCAGATGTAAGATGTGAGAGTCAGTTAAGGAAATTAAATTACATCAGAGTCTAATGAGGAAAGTAGGTTCAGAAAGACTCCTAGGTGCACCGCAGCTCCACACCTTATTGACTTGACTGAGATATAGAAGGTAGCATGAACCTTCCCTTGGATGATATTAATAAGGCAAGATTTCTACAGAGTAATCAAATAGGAATATTCCCTTTGAGAGCAAGAGTTGAAGAAAGCAAATATAAAGTTTTTTATATTTGCAATTTTTAAATATTTTTACCCATTTAAAGATATTATTAAAGAGATTAATATTTAGCCCACAGTAGGCCCATGCTGTGCTTCCAGGCATCTGTGAGCACCTGTCTTAGCTGAGAAAAACAGCTCTGGCCCCATTTTTTTCCAGTGGTAATCACATCCCAACTCTTCTATTTATTACAAGTAAAATGGCCTAATAAAGAGTTATTATGAAAATAAATCAAATACAAGATGTTCAGACCATAAGCAAATGAGTCTATGCACTCATAATTTGACAGGACATAGATGGAAGGTGACATGTGACTCTTAGCAACACTGTGAAACATTTGCCTTCATAACTTTCCTTATGAAGAAGCTTAATGTTTTCATGCAATAAAAGTTGAGATTTTAATATCTGGTAAATAGATACCATGTCCTAAAAATCATTTGCGACAGAATGGCAACAAGCAGAGTAGGGCATTACATGCATAACAATAAAAATAACAGGGCTTACATCACTTGGGGGAAGTCACACAGTTGTGATCAAATGAGTAACGGCAAATGTAATTTGATTTAGTATTTGCATTTTTATTACATGGTATCAAGACTTCGTAGTTTCTCTGATACTGAAAGAGGAGCACCTTTAGCCTGAGTCCTTCTTCCAACTGTGTGTGAAGAAAAAAAAAACTAATGCCCAATAAAGAATGAGAAAAAAAGCACCCTCTTTTCTGATGCACAAGATTTTGATACTTTTATCTGATATATGAGTGAGTGAAGTTCATTTTACGCTTCATCAAATTGTTGCCTAGTAGGATACAACTTGTAAGGCACATATTAATTTTATGGCTCTTAATTTTCATTCTTGAATATGACTGTTTTTTCTATAGTCTTCATAAAAATAAAATTCCCATTCCTGACATATTAATGTTCCATGACAAAACCACATATACTACAATTCCTCTGGATAACATTCTGGCTTAAGGCAAAAAAGTCAAAGCAAGTAAACAGATTTTAAAACATAGAGCATCATAATAT
Organism: Apodemus sylvaticus; assembly: GCF_947179515.1. Lineage (NCBI taxonomy): Eukaryota > Metazoa > Chordata > Mammalia > Rodentia > Muridae > Apodemus > Apodemus sylvaticus. The sequence continues at coordinate 32,811,817 of NC_067486.1, read as the reverse complement.
TCGCGTGGGAAGTTTCAAACTACATACAGTTTATGGATAATGTCAAAGTCTGGGAAATCCATTGTACCTTTCAGCAGAGCATGAGTTCTAAGATAACTTTAATGGTCCAACGAATAATGGAAGCATAAAGCTTATCAGGCAAGGTGTATCAATGTTGTGGTTTTAAAATGTTGCAACAGTAGGCCTTTGTTACACAGAATATTTATAATAATAACTAATATCATAATACTGAGTATGTATTTCCTTAAAAAAGGAAGATAAAGAGCCTGTCATAATGTACGCTATAGGATACAACTATTGTAAAACCTTTTTTTTTTCTTTGGCTGTAGTAAATCCACATGATCTCTGGACACATTTCTCATTATTCAGGAGGGAATAACAGAAAAGGGATCAAAATAGAAATATTAATTATAAAATTTCATGTTGCTTAATACATTCCAGACACCAACATAAGTCCTTCTAATAACTTTCTATGTGTTCATACTATGTGTCACATTATCCTCATTAATCACAGGAAGGAATTGTGGATAATGTGAAATGAGCTCTAAGTTCACAAACTTACTCTGTGATTCTAAGTAACATGGAGGGAAAATGTTTAGAACATTTTCTCAGGCTTGCTACCTAGACTGTCATGGAATTATTTACACGGTATTTGTAAGACTCCGCCTTCCCTTTCAAAGAGACAGTGTGTTTGAAGAACTTTCTCATATGCATGGACAGGTATAAGTGAGGTTGGACATAATATCTATCTGTGATGGCTACTACTGGTTGCCAACTTTACATCTGGAATGAAATAAAGCCCAAGCGGCTACCTGCGAGAGATTTTCGCATAATTAAATAGTTTGAAGTTCATTTATAATCTGGATATTTTGAGATGAGAAGATCCATTTTAATCTGGACCACACCTGGTAATGTAAAGCCTATGTAAAGGATACTGAAGAAAGAAGCCCCCCCCCCTC